>NC_079907.1:1780716-1820252 GCF_024868665.1 Triplophysa rosa
CTCTCTCTCTCTCGCTCACTCTCTCTCTGTCTCTCTCGCTCTCTCTCTCTCTCTTAAACATCAGATCTGAAAACCAAATCAGATTTGTATGTGGTGTAAGCACACATGTGTACATATGAAGAGCTTGTGTAAAGGTTTTTTTTTTTTTATCAATGTTAATTTATTCTGTTATCTGTGGTCGTGTTGGTTTGTTTTTTGGCATCCAGAACAGCCAGATGGAGAGAGATGAGAAATTAGACACTGTTGGTCTGAGCTGATCTGAGATCAGGTGTCAAAGGACAGAAGTTTAGGCAGATCCCGTTACCAAACTACCAAACTATACTGTAGCTGTCTTTGACTTTTACAGCCCCATCTCTCTCTCTCTCATCAGTGATCTGTCTGTTTGAGTAATCTGTGGTTAGTCTGCTGAGACGCCGCTCTTAAGTTTAGGGGAAATGACTTCATACATCCACTTACATCACCTTCTCAGCAGTGCATTAAACAGTGCAGTGTCATTTCAAAAGTGGAAAGGTTTGTTTGGAGAAAAACTTAAGCAGCATTTGTTATCTAATGTAAGACATTCAGACAGTTTCAAGTGCGACTTTAGTGTCCAAATACTTTTCAGGTGAAGATGAGTAATAGATTTTTGAGTCTCACGTAACACCGGCCTACAGGTAAACATGTGAAGTATCTGTGTCCGCTTCAGAATGCTACCATTGCCTCAAAATAGTTTACAGCTGTCAGAGAGTTTTATTCTTGTGTGTTTTTGCACCATTAAAGGAATATTTTACCTTAAAATAAAGTTGGAAGACAAAAGAAGGTAGTGGCAGGAAAGTCTGAGCTATTTTTTCATAATACAGCAAAAGTCAAAAGATCAGAATATCGTTTTTTGTTTTGTTTCAGAGGTCAGACACTTTTATTTTTAAAGTAAATAATGACAGATTTTTGTAAACGGCCCCTTTAATAATACAGCTTGTTCACGCATACAGTAGCATGAATACAAACGTTTCCTGTCAGTGTTTGGTCTCGACAGCATGTTTATGGCATGTTCATAATCTGTCATTGAGTACGATGTTATTATTGTGTTCTTTATAGTCTGTAGGTAGGTCTGTATGTGGTTTAACTAGAAATGTAACCTCTATGCTCAAAGCTTATGCTATAAGCTCTCTAAACGGTACGTCTCGTATACATTAAACCCTCATCAGATGTAATCGGTTTATATCCTCCTCTCTGAAATACAGTGTCTTACAGCATTTTAGAGCATGTTTTCATGTTTTCAGTTTGTCTTTTTCTGTGTGCATTGATGTATTGGCATGTTTAAGAATGCATGTGCATGCAGATTCGGTTTGATGTTGTGTAGATCGATGTGTATTTCGTGTGTGCGTCTTCTCTGCGGCGGTTCTGCCATACTGACCTTGTTCGCCGGCGCTCTGATGCTGAGTTTCAGATTCATGCATTAACTTTTCTCTCCTGTGCTTTTGTGGCATGTGAGCTCAGAATTTAAATGAGTCTGATCACCACGTCCAAAGACAGACGCGCTCGCCCCGCATACAGATGTGGACGTGCATTACTAAGCATGCAGAATTATGCCAATAGCTACAACGGTTTGTTTTTTTGTCATGATGCATAAAACAACTATAGTGCAAGGTTTACGTGTTTAGCTTTTCATAATGCATTTCTTTCACTTGTGGGAGGTAAACATCATTGTTAATAGTTTTAAGGGTTAATGGTTTTTCGAAACTGTGAATTCGATATAATAGCATCACAAACTCTTAATATTCAAAAGTCTCACCTCTTCTAGTTTCTCTTTATGTTTGATATGAGTATTCTCACCTGTTCTCTAGTTTGTCAGAATTCAGTGTTTTTCTCTATCTCCATAAGGATCGAGTACCGTTTCTCTGCAGTGGGAGGGGCTTGTTGAAGAAACAATGTGTTTTGATTGGCTCGCGGGGTTGATGAACATTGCAGGAGTGACGCTCTCTGCAGCATCAGTGCACCAGACTTCTCACACATTGACATTCTCACAGCATTAAATATACATGTGTGATGATAGAGAGGCGCTCTGGATTGATTTCTTTCTGCTGACTTGCCATGTTGCTGCATTTCAGATGAGTTTCCCGAACTCGCATGGGAAATACCAGGCAGTTACAGAGGAAGCTTTGCCTGGGAATTCCCTGCTTAATAAACATGAAAGCACAGGCACACACACATACACACACGCTGCTTAGTTGTTAGTTTGAGAATTTTAATAATGCTTGGAGTCTTTTTCGCTTTACTGCTGTAAGAGAAGAAAAGTCTAAGAGATGCTCTCTCTCCATCTCTCTCTCACACAAACATTCTGCTTGATTATTATTTCCAGTAATATCTTAATAACTAGCTTAATAACTAAGCTATTATGGGATGTTTTTGAATTAATGCTGAAGTCACGTCTCTTTATCACTCAATCGCTATCTTTGGTTTTCTATCACTCTCTGGCTTTCAGTCTTTCTTCTTCGCTCTTGAAAGTCAGTTATAACCATCATCACATCTGGCTTTGTATTGATATTAAAGGGACAGTTCACCCAAAAAAGAAAAATCTGTCATCATTTACTCACCCTCAGATTGTTTCAAACCTGTATAAATGTCTTTGTTTCTGTTAAACACAAAATACAAATATTTAGAGGAGTGTTAGCACTTTTCAATTCTGGGACATGAAAAAAATATAGTATTTTTTTTGTTCTGTTGAACACAAAATCAGATATTTTGAAGAATTTTGAAAACAAACTGTTCTGTGGCACCTTTGACTACCATTTAATTTTCCCCACTATGGTAGTCAATGATGTTCCAGAAGTGAAATTGCTAACATTCCTCCAAATATCTTTCTAATTTAAACAGGTATGAAATGACATGAGGGTGAGTAAATGATGACAGAATTTTCATTTTTGGGTGAACTATCCCTTTAAGTAATGCCATAAAACCAATCCCATGAATGTACTGTTGCCATCTGGAGTGAAGTGTTGTCATTGGTGGCTGTTTTTAGCTCACTGTGTTGGGTTTAGTATTATTACATCTAATCTGACTGAACAGCATTATGGTGGTTTACTTTCTTTTAAATGGTGACCTGCTTTACCAACCATTAACATTCATTGTAAGAACTATTCTGGAAGTAAAACATATTTTATTAATAGACAGATTTTTTATGATAATGTGTAATTTTGTATGTATTGTTTCAATTTAATAGTTTTTTCATCAATCCATCAAGAGTTCTTTCAACCATTTTTTTCAACTTTTTATTTAATGTAAATATATGATTTAATGCCCGTGAAGACAAATGAATTTGAGACAATGCTTGGGGGTCTGCGGGTGTTGAAAGACATACAAACATTCTGTATTTCAGCGTTTAGGTGAGAAAGCCACTCTTTTTATTTTTTCATCCTTTATTTTGTATAGTAAATAGTTTTAAAAACTGTATAAAATACACAATATTGCACATAGTAAATCAATGGCACTTTTTAAGGAACAGAAAAACATCTAGTTGTCTCTTTCGGCTACTGTCGAGCTATATGAAAATCAAAGGTTTTGCTGTATGAGAGGAGAAATGAAGTCCACAGAATCCAGAATGTTATTGTGACTTTCTTTTTGTCAGTCAAGTATTTTATTAGTCAGGTGGATTGCACGTAGTCAAACTTTGGCACGTGTGTTAGGGCCATCTGTTGTGACATTCCCAGAATGCTCTTGTGATGTGCGGCTATTAAACCACATACATATTGTAATACAAAAAGAAAGAAAATGGGTTTATTTTCAATCGTTTCTGGCCACATACACACTGCAGCTAACACTTGTCACTTCTTAATAGCACATATGTGTACACACTGAGTTTGGTTATTTACTACATTCTGCATTCTTCAATCCACTTTCTTAAAAAACTGACGTTGTGACGACGTTTACATTAAATCAGCTTTAAATCACAGAAAATGAGGTACTGATGACTCTTCGAGTTTTGAAATGGTCCCAGCATCCCAATTCACGCACCGTCTGTCCTGAATATGTTGAAATGAGTATCTTTAAAGTACCCTGATGGTTTATTATTTCTGGTGAAAATGTAGATTTTAGATCCGTGAACGTTTAGTTTTAAGAGGGAGTAGTGATGCTACACTGAAGTGAAAACTGCATCTACTGTACATACTTTTAGGGTATAAGTTTGAGAATTGGGATGCATTGTTGTTTTTCCATCCAGCCTTGCAGTTTTGGGTTAACACGTACACAACATTCAGTCCTGAGAGATTTCGCTGTTTACCAGCAGATTCTAGAGTCTTAACACAACACCACAACTCTTGTCAGTGGCCAGTTGGCATGCGATCATATCTCTCTGGTGTTAAATGAGTTGGCATGCGTGTTTGCTGTGGTCATCGCTGTGTATCACAGGTTTGGCACTGGAACAGGACTCCTGCGTTCTTTATTCCCATCCAATAATAATTCAATCTCATGCTGAAATGTGATTGTCACTTTGCAGTGTGTATGTGGCTTGCTAAAAGAACAAGGCGTCTGATACCTGTGTCAGCTGAAGGATTTAGAGATGTCTAAGGATTGCTTGGTTGTGTGCGATGCTTTCATCTGTCTGTCAGTTTATTCTTCTGTTGTTTCATTTCACTTTAGATCGTATCTCTGCAGTGCATGAATCCCATGAAACCTTTTGAGAATATGACTTTCGATACAAAGCAAAAGAAATAAATTAAGAAAATGTCATTTATTTTGAGAATTGAATGCCTATTGTTTATTCTCTTTTGCATTATGACTGTTGATAATTAAGCATTTATTATTGTGTGTATATACACAAAATTGCCATTAAATAGTTTTAATAAGTTATTTAGAACATTATTGAATTGCTGTCAAGTCTAAATGATCCTAAAATAGACACACAATATCTTAAAGGGTTACATGAGATTCATCCACAGTCTGTTTGTCATCACTGTAACTCGATGTCAAAAAACGGACATCTATCAAAAATCAGCTTATAAAAGAAACCAGTTGTCACATGTTTACATGAACATCAATAAACCGGTTACGCAGAAAACCTCGTTTACATGAAAATTTGAGACTTGCCAGGTTTCTCGGGTGCAGTGACGTCACCATCGATAGTCCTTCTAGTAATTAAAAATGCTGCGGGAAATCGTTCAGAAGCTGTATTTTATCTATCTTCTCTATCTATACTTTTACTCTTTGAGCATGCTAAACTCGTTCGGACGGTGCTACGAAAATGGGCGGGAGCGATTCCTCCATCTTTTACATTTCTGTATCGAGAGGTCACGCTGTGACGTTTGGTGACGCGAATTCGCAGCGAAGTGTGAAATACTGTATCTTCGGATGGGCTTGCGTTTCCGGTCTGACTCATTCTCATGTGTATGAATGGAAGTCAATGGAACGAAAAGTCAAGCGTGACCGCGGATTTATGCGATATTTTACTGTTTCTTCCGTTTGGGACTTTTGCTAGTACGGCATCAGGCATACGCACATAAACAAAACTGAAAGAAAATCGGTAAAGGCGTTTACACGCGGCGCTAAATCGGTGGTAATGGGCAAAAAACTACCGATTTTTGCTTATGCCGTTTATGGCTTTCCCCGATAAAAGAAAACCGTTTTACGCGTTTACATGATCTGACACGTAAGCAGCTTATCACTTGTCACTTTTCACCCTAAGACAGTCGTGGCGGAGACAAACTGACCTGCTTTCATCAGACTTGAGATCCTGATGAGATCCAGTGTTTCGGACAGATGATGTGCCCATGCTCAGTCACGTCTTATTTACTCTGACATGGCTTCCAGTGATTTTCACTTGAGAATCATTGTGTAGTCGGTGCATGTGTTGAGATACGACGCGGTCACACTAGATTTACGCTTGCGGAATGACATCAAACCTCGCAGTGATTTAGGCCAACGGGGTGTGATGTCACATTCAAGAGCTTCAGGTTTGAATAAACATGACTCGATAAGTAACAAATAATAATCAAAACATTCAAACATATTATCTCATCCACGGTCCTACAAACCCATGTATTCTTTGCCTCAGTGTCAAAATCTGGTTGAATGTGTTTTTGCGATACAGATGCAGGTCAAAGGTCACGCAACTCAAAATGTGAACCGAAGTGAGCACTGAATCTGGTGTGACCTCACACTTTGTGGTGGTTGGTCGGCGTATGACTTCCTGTCACAGAAAGCCAGGTAAACATTTATCACCCGAAATCATATGTAGTTGTTATTCAAAGAGCATTATTTGAAACGGAGCAACACAGGGTTAAAAACGTATCTCATAATTTCAACAATCCCATAAATCCCCTTAAGTGAGCTATAAGTTTATATACTGTAGTGTATCTAGAAAATCTTTAAATGCGCGATTATTACGAATCTAGAAAAATAAGTGGTACTGTTTTTCATATTTTTTCCCAGTAATAATAACAGCATATGAAAGTTTGTGAGTTCACAGAGGCTTGCAGTGATGATTTCTTTATAAATCCTGCGGGATGCATTGCTTGTGACTTCAACTGAAGTCATTGCGTGTTATTCTTTAAAATCCATAAAGATCCATGAAGTCCTCTGTGAGAGATCACCAGTTGCGTCAGAAGACTTGTGCTTTTCTTTAATGCTGAGATTTCCATGAGGAGGAGACTGAAATGAAAAGCGTCCTTCCATCGAAATTGTGTTTTTAAAACATCCACCTGATTTTCCAAACCTTTAGTGCCGTTAAAACAAGGACAACAAAATGATGTAAAGCAAGATTTGTTATTGATCCAGCGAAATCATTTCACGCTCTTCTGCATGAGGAAATTACAATTCCTTCTCTCTGGAAGCAAAATCCATATGTTATATATATTATATATGTATTTGTAAATATACATCTTTTTTAATGAAGCTGACGTGTTCCCAGACCAAGTTCAGCACTCATCACATAGCCATATTGAAAGTACCGAAGGCAAAACAATCTCGAAAAATATTTTCTTGAGCTATCCCGATGGAAATGGCCAACGTGAACGAGATGCTCGTGGAACGTTGTATCCGGTCGTTGAACTCCATCTTTAAAACACGAAGGAGCTAAAGTTGTGAAATCCTGCCGAGGTGTGTGTGGTGTTTATCACAGAAACCAGAGTTTCCAGCGCGCGTGTTTCTTGGCCTCTGCTTTGGACTTGCGTTTGGGTGTGGAGCTAATGATCTCCTGAGGGTATGAGAGAGACGGGAACAGAGACTCCTCGGTGGGACACAGTCTCTTCATCAGCGGCTGTAGTTTATCCTCCTGGAGTTTAAAGTCCAGCTCCACACTGAAACACACAAACACACAAACAGACAGTAAGTGTGCAGCACAGACATACGCAAAATATACAATAAACAAGACGCCCCCTTCTAATAAACATGTTTAGCTGTAGTTTGGTTCCAAAATGAGAGAACTCCGTTTTTTTAATTTTTCAAAAACCATGTTTTTTATTATGTTAATCATGTTTTTATTGTGTTAGTTAGCTGTATTTTTTGAGTTTTTATGGCTTAAATTAAAACAAACCAACTGCAGTTTGATTGATATTTATTGGAATGCACAATAAAAAATCTCAATCTCATTTTGGAGCCAAACTCTTCAAATATTTATACCGTACAAATACCATATTAAACAAATTAAGGGGGCGTCCCAATACCTTTTTGCATTATGGTGTTAAAAAAAATGATTCGAAAAAATCATTAGGTCTAATTTTCTTGGACATCATTTCTTGTTTTTCTTGGTCATATCGGACCCATACTCGCTGTGAATGCTGTTCTTTAAATACAGCATTGGGCGTATTAAGATGAGTGTGTAACTGTAAGCCCCGCCTCCTGTGTGCGTTCTGTCCCTGCGGGGGGTGCATTGTGGGATTAATCCCCCGTAGCCTCCGTTTTGCTCGGCAGAGATAATCCATACTGTAGCTGACTACACATCTGACTCCTGATTCACATTTAACTCTACGATTAGAGGGCGGTGATGGAGCGATAAGAGGTTAAAGAGAGAGGCCATTCACAAGGAGTATTTCACTTCAGCTTCCTTCTGTATTTCTGGCAATTATGCCTTCTCTTACTTTAAAGTCCCAGTGAAATAAAAAATGACACTGCCTATTTTTCATGAAATATTGCAGCGTTTATTGTAAATAGTTTATCAATGTGGGTCATTCTCTTTTTAAAATTTGTGTGCCCTCATAATCTAGTTAAAATCTGAAAATGCACTTCCTTCCTGTAATTGACTATCCATCTTAAATGACGCATGTTAGACGGCTTGGGCGGGGCATCCGTTAACTCCTCCCCTTCAACTGTCAGTCTGCTGCCAGTTCCATTTCAAAATGCAACGGCTGTTTTTATACATCCAATCAAATCGCAGTGAAAGACGAAAGCCACGCCCACTATTTTTCTCATTAAAAATTCAATTTCACGTCAAAATACGGAAGTGAAAACGATCGCAACTTCCAGTTCACGGGGACTTTAAAGGGGTCATATGACACGGCTAAAATGAATATTATGGTTTGTTTTAGATGTAATGCAATGTTTATACACGATTTAAGGTTCAATAACGCTGTATTTTCCACATACCGTGCATGTTTTTATCTCCTCTTTGCTCCGCCTCTCTGGAATGTGCAGATTTTTTACAAAGCTCATGGCTCTGAAAAGCGAGGTGTGCTATGATTGGCCAGTTCACCAGTGCGAAGTGATTGGTCGAATACTGCAAGTGTGTGACGGAAATGTGACGCCTCTTACCATATTCGGAACATCAGGTTCCAACACAATTGTACTGACAGGTACGCCCACCTTACTTGCGTCTACATTTGGGCGGTCTTAGTCAAATCAGACCACCAACTGACGTAGATTTGTGGGGGTGTGGCTACACGAGGCGTTTCAGGCAGGTCTGGGTGAGCATTCGCTTTTATATAGAATGCATCTTTTGTTCCGACACTATAATTTGTGCAATTTTACGTGTCTAATACATGCATGGGGAACTTATAACACACCAAAGACACAGAAAAACACGTGTTCGCGCCATATGACCCTTTAAAAAAGTCTCTTAATCTGATTGGATGAGGCATGTTTCAAAGCCATCGTAAAGAAGCTGTGCTCACCCAATATAACTAGAGAATGGTGTGGATGAAGGTCTATATGATGCAGATGAATAGTTGGTGATAATGTAGGTTGTTTATATGTTGGGTTGATTTGTGAAGCATTTCATCGTTTTTCCTTGCAGGATATTTGATATTCATACAGTAGGTTATCAGGTATCAATGGTTGTTTGTCGTGTCCTTGGAGACCTCTGGAAAAGACATTGTTTTTTCTGTGATAATGGAAAGATAAAGATTTCAGGATCTTCAGTTTAAGTGATTTTTTTTCTGTGTGCCCCAAATCCCTTTCCAATATATATCAAGAGTGCGTCACATCTGCAAAGAGTGCTCTTATTTTAGACACGGCACCACAGAGCTGTCATTCAACATTAACAATCCCTTTAAATTCACAACGCTGAGGACGCGCGTCGCTTTCCCGTGTGTTTGTGAAAAGCATAATTCACAAACAGACCTGATTTTTTTTGGCACTTGTATTATAAACATAGTTATATTCTGTTTGTCTTTACAGCAAATAGACGATCATTCTAAACTCATTGGTTTGAAAGTAAAGAGGTTATATATTGTGTGTCTGTTGATATTTTATTTAACACTTCAGACATTTGTTTTTGTGTGTTTCTTTAGCATCAATACAGAGCAATTAACAAAATTAATCACAGCACAACTTTTTATCCAAAGCGACTTACAGATGAGGGAAACAATGGAAGCATAAGTGCAATAAAAGAAAACTGGTCTCATATAGCCAACCACAGTATACAGAGCTAAGGTTTTTTCTTTTTTTTGAAAGAGTAGGAAAGAGATAGAAGTCAGAACTGATCAGTCAGGTGCTGACGGAAGAGATGTGTTTTCAGACGGTTCTTAAAGATGGCCACAGAATCTGCTGATCTTGTAGCAGCGGGCAGATCATTCCATAAATGTGGAACCGATCCCGAGAAGGTGCGTGAGAGAGAAATGTCTCCTTTTGTGATCAGGTTTTGTGTTCATACAATGGAAGTCAATGGGGTTCAATGTTGTTTGGTAATCATCATTCATCAAAATATCTTCTATTGTGTTCTGCCGAAGAAAGAAAGTCATACAGGTTTGGAGTGACACGAGGGTGGAAAAAAGATCAAATCATTTTCTGTGACACTTTATGTATAATCCATTATAAAGGGTATGATGCAATATTATTGTTCATAATGTGTGTTGAATTACATGTGTAACAATGAATTGATAAGTGTTATAATGTATCAACTGTAGTTACAATTATTCATGAGACATTACAATGCATTATAAGGTGCATTACAAACCATAATTAATACCTTAAAACTACTTTTATAATGCATTATACATATGTGCTTTAAGTGTTACTGAATTTACTTTACTTTTTTTAGGTGAACTGTCCCTTCAATCACATTCAACGTTTTTTCATTAAAAGTAAGAGGCAACAATTTATTTAATGATTTAGTCATTTTTATGGCCTTTATAACTGAAAGAGGGCAACAGGAGTCATGAAGACCACAAGCCAAATCTCAATCTTGGCTCACCCTGAAGCATTGTTCAGTCCACTAGACTACTGGCACCAGATGTGTCATTTCTGAAATAATGCTCGTTTTAAGATAGTTTTCCTGAAAACTAGACTACTGTACATTACCAGACGTGTTTTCTGTGGTCGTTTTTATGATTTGTTGGATATTAATCCTGTATTGCTGTAGAATTGAACGCGGTAGTTTCCATAAGCGTGTAATATTTATATTTAATGGATGTATTTCTTTTACTTTATGAATCGAAGCGTAGACCCGTGCGGCTTGAATTATACTACAGTGCTGAGAATTTCTAGCTTCGGAATCGCAAATCAATGTTTAATATTTCTTTCTGGATCAATACGGTCCTCCACAAAATAAACTAGAACATCATTGGAGTAGAACGTAGTTGAAGCGGCCGTCCACAGGACGTCAATATTTCATTTGCATTAGAAAATCAAGCGCGCGGGAGCGTCGAACGAGGGCGAGAATCCACCGTTGTTCTTCATTGCGACAGGCTTCAATTTCTCTCTTTCTGCCGTTTGGCTTTGTGCTGCGTTTCATTGATCGTCTGTCTTGTTTTCTGCTCTCCACCCACGACTGTTGTCAACCCGAGAGTCTTGTTGTATTTCTCTGTTTCTAAGCCTCTAATTAGGAAGTGAATGGCGTTGATAAGGGTTGTATATCCCCGCTTATTTCCCCGCACGCGGCTTAACGCTGGTTTCTTTTATGTGGCGGAGGTTTTGTTTGCCGTGTCCCTCTGGATGTGCGGCAGTTTGATGGTGTTGCGCTCCTCCTCTTTAAGCTCATTAATGTGGATCCTGTTCTCATGGTAGCGTTTAAGATGCCTTCGCATTGTGCTTAAGTGCGTGTGATGTTCTTTTATTCATTTATGTCAAACGCTCGAGTGAGAGTAAAGCTTTTTGGGGGGGAAATATTGCATATTAAGTTTGTGGGTGTAATTTTTTGACAGCGTTTAGACCCGCAGAAAGTTGGTGTTTTGGCTGGTTTAGTGTGGACGTGAGGAATGAAAAATCTCGTTATTCTTGACCCACTTTCAGCTTTTTGGTTTTCAAAAAATATGAAGAACTGCATAAGTGTAGTTCTATGGAAATGTCCCGCTTTATTTTACACAATGTCCTTTCAGATCGAATAAGGTTTTGTCTGCTCTGACCTTCCCACAATGCACTTGTGTTTGATATCTCGTTGGTGGTCACTTGGCTTGTAGTTCCTTGGGTGAAAAATAATCTTTTGGTCCATTTCGGAGCAAATATATTTGGGTAGTTGACAGACAAAATGTATCCTATGGTGTGAAATAGGGCTGTCACGATTATTAAATAATCGTCTCATCGTGATTGTTTGTCCTCATCGCGATGGTTTCAGATCATCGCAATTATCGCACATCTCTATAGAAGACACTAGGGGGAGCTGTAGTGCATCTGCATATTGCATATTTTATTATATATATTGTAACTAAAGCATGGTAATACTTGTAAAATGTACCACCACAACACAATCACTTTAAAAAAAACTAAAGCATATATCATAAAAATAACCTGCAGTACAATTTAATATTATTTCAGTGTGAAAACCAGTCTACCAAAATCTCATTAACATAGAAGTAAACTTTTTTTCTAGTCTTGCAAGTGAGAAAAAAACAGACTAGAAGCTTTTCTATGACTGATAGCATTTTAATGGTGGCTTCAATTCACTCCTGATCAATTTACTTCATTTACAAGTATTTGGTGGTTGTATTATTGACAGGTAAAAGCCTAAACCTTCAGTATGATGACCCAATTTTTTCCGATGTATTTCCAAGAAAAAGAACATAGTCTTTATATTCAGAACAATATGGTCGTTTCAAAGCTGAATAAAAAATGTATGAGAATTAAAAGTCAAAGCTCTAAAACAGACAATTAATCGTCATAATCGCAATGATTATTAGACAATTAATCGTCAGCCAAATTTCATAATCGTGACAGCCCTAGTGTGAAAGTTTAGAAAAAAACAAACAATGAAGATACATCTCTCTTATGCTGTTTGAGCTGTGACGTTATATATCGCGATTCACGCTAATCATACCCATCTAGGTCGATTCCGAAATCGCAAAGGCTTCGATTCTGTGTTTAATGCACAGCTCTTCCGTGAACTATGGCTCTTTGATCGGTAGGTAAGTACTGCTCGATCTAAAATCACTAGTCGTTTATAACGTGCATTTGAAAAAGCAACCCTCGTCAAACATCATCATTGTAAATATAGTTTACTAACATGAAAATACCTGAAAAGGTTTGAAGAACAGCGTTTGAATATGACCTGGAACTACGGCTGCGTCCGAAATCGCATACTCACTGAGTAGGTACTTCATTTCAGTAAGCACTTACTTAACGAGGGCTAAAAGGGTACGTACTGTTTTGCCTGAATGTGTAGTATGAATGCGATCCCGACATCGTCTGCCATGTTGACGTGATCATGTGCCGTAATTCTTCTTTTCCTTTTAATTGCGGGTGGCAACTTACATTTGAGGTGCATATCCGCCACCTACTGTACTGGAGTGTGAGCCAGAGATTTGCCATTTGATGTAATAACAAGCGTTATGAGAGACAGGTTGCAGTAACACCTTATTGCATCAGTACCGCTATAACCTTACCTCGTATGGGTTTTCTCAGCATTTGCAATGCCTTCAGAAAGGAGACGTCGGGCAGCTGCTCGAAGAACTCGCCTTAGGAGAACACTGGTGATTTTATTGTCAAGAAATGGACTTACAAAATAAGATTACCCATAAATGTATTGCTTGCCCATCCCTACACTCGCGCACAATATTATTAATAAATGCTGAACAATACTTAATTATTCTTTTGTCTGTATTCTGCCTATTGATGGACATCTCTTATGTAGATACACCATGTTGCACTTATGTGCATTCTATTGTATTATTAAAAACAACCTGAGAAAATCTCTTCTATTATGTTGTCTGATTTTTATGTGCTAACTATTAAAATGTACGTTCTCCAAGTGTAAACGAGTTATAAGCTTCACACAACGCTCGTGACCGTGGTCTCCTCACCTGTTCTTTTCTTTCCTTGTCCATGAAACCACACAATTTTTACATGTTTTTTTCATTTTTCATTTGGATAAACTATTTAATATTAGTGATGAAATGGTTAAGTTTTTTGTAATTATTCGTTTATGGAAAGTGACATATTAGACCGTTGAATTGTGCCAAAGTGTCCGTTAAAACTACCTGATTTAAATGATTTAGATGACGAATATTCCCACTTTAATGTATCATTTAGCCGTTTTATCTGCAAGTTAAAAAACATTATAAAGTGGTGCTGCAACGGTGCGTCATGCTTTCTGACTTTACAATGTTAAACGTGCTGTCTTCTCATGCTTAACATGGTCAACTTGTCAAAAAACGAGTTGGGCGTATTACGTAATATTTCTGTGCTCAATACACTCCCCCAGCGATCGTACAGGTTTCGGAAAGTTTTTTTCGAACATTTAAAACTGTTTCATAACAATTTTTCTTAGTCCCTTATTGGACAATTCTCCCGGAAAAGCACGCGGCACGCCCACGCGGCAGCAAGGAGAGCAGGAGAAGGTGCATGCGCAGACGTCACTTTCACTTGTGTGCAGGAGAGAGAGAGAGAGAGAGAGAATACGTTCGCGAAGTTCAGGTGTTTGTTCACTGCATTTGGGTGATGAATGTTCTATAAACGGTGGATATAACGCTGGATTTGGAGATGGTTTGAAACTGATATATGCAGCCGTCCCAGCGCTAAAAGATGCCGGACATGAACCGCATGCAGTGAGTGAAACTGATGTCTGTGTTTTGTTGGCGCACGTGCTTTAGTTCAGCCTACCCCTCCCCCCCGCACGCGCCGTATGCTTTCGGAAATAACCGTACAGCTGTATCTAACTTTTATAAATGTGATCAAACTAAATACTCTTCGAAGATACGAAGTATGCAATATTTATTTATAGATACTCAAGATTAATATGAGATTGGCAGAAACTCATATTAATCTTGCGTGTGTTAGGGCCGCTTTAAGCAATGTTTTATATAATATTTATATAATATCTATTTTATAAATACATATAAAACACAAACGTAAATAAACTGCTGAAAATAACTATGCACAATGTAAACCGCTGTCCATTTGACAGCAAAACAAAGTAATGTAACATTAGCTTTACAATAATTAACAACATGTTTTATTGTACATGAAAGTCGGCTGTGACTATTTTGCAGGCTGTGCACACTATTCTGACCCGTCCCGTGGGCTTATGGGATAGAGAAGTATCCCAAGTATCCGTCGTTGGGTGCTTCAGAATCTGGGCGTAACCCAGGAATTTGTCGCCTACTCTTTTATGAATACTGACGATTCGGACATACTTTTTGCCTACTATATATCATATAAGTATGCGATTTTGAACGCAGCCTAAGTGTGTAAATCGATCTTCTTCTGTGTCCCATATTCAGAGTTTCTGCACGAGAGAGCCCTCTGGCTTTCGGATGTGACAGCATTTTAACCGTAATTCATTGAGAAACTGAGCATAAGAATTACGCAATATATCGTCCCGGCCCTATATGATAAATATAAATGATATAAAACAATGTAACAGTTTGTTTTCTAAATTTTCCCATCACGCCATAGGACACACGTTCGATTCATTCGTCAACTGTCCATTTACTGAATTCATCCGAATGATCCACCACATAAAATAGTTACAGATTGCCATGAAATTGTGTTTGTAAATGTTGAGAATTTATTTGCGTTTATTTTGTTAGTCTCCGTTCAGGGTTGGAAAGATTTGGAAGCGTGTTGTGTTTGTGTACGCAGCCGAGCGCGACTGTGCCAGCGACACCAGACTGACGCCCGAGTGAAAGTGAATCTGTCTCTCATTAGCACCAGATGCCCTCTCATCATGCACACGAGCAAACACCACTGGCGTTCTTTCTCCGCCTGCTCTGATTCACAGTCATTTTACAAGACCTTTTGCCGTCTGTCATATTTCTCGCATCCCGCAGGCCCGCGGTGCATAACTGACACTCGTAGGAACACAAACGTGCAATAACAAAAAGTGCAGGCGGAGGTTTTTGTGTGAGTTTTTTTTTTCCATATCTCAAACTCATTAGCAGAGAGACAGCGTGGCCAGATACTCATCTCTGTGAGACAAAGAGCCTCTTTAATGGACGATTCATTCTTCTTTCTGTCTCTTTCTCGGAGGTAGGGTGAGGTGTAATACATTTATCAAACACCTTAACAAGTCCCTTGTTTTATTACAAATGACCGCCACAAAGGAAGGTCTGAAAACGAAGACTCTTTCATTTCCTTCCTTTCGACCCGTTTCATGTCTTTCGTCTGTGCTGGAGGGGGAGAGAGACTCGTGTGTGTCTGTATGCTGGAGAAACTTGTTGTAATGTACTGTAGACTTTGTTTAAAGGCCATGCAAATATCTCAGAGACCAGTTATAATTCACACAAAGATAACAAATACTAGAAAAAGTTTTCAACAGCTGTTCATCTGTCCTTCTGTCTGTTCATATTATAAATAAGAGTTTATTGTTATACTTACAAAATCTGGCATAGAAAATAAAATCACTTCAATTCTGGAAGATACTGTATGTAGTGCTGATGTAGTCACAAATGTGCTGTGCACCTTCTATCTTCTCAATTCATTTTGGTCTCTCTCTCTGTCTCCCTCCCCTTATGAAAATTAACTTTTGGAAGACTACAGTAACCATATTATTATTGTTTTAGTTGTAGTAAAACCAAGGTATACTATAGTAAACTATAGTAATACCATGGTAAATGTATGGCTACTATGGTAATACAAATAGTAACCAATCTGCCAAAAAGAATACCACAGTTTTACTATAATAAAACCATGGTTCATTTTCCCAAGTCTGTCAGATTTCTGTGTGCTTCCGATGAGAATATCTGAGGTCAGAAAGCTCAAATGTGATGAGATTGAGAGATTTTGTAAGTGTGGGGTTGGACATTCAATGCATGACCATCACGACAATGGTTTTATATCTTACCAAGAATATTTAGGAGAGTTCAAATGTGTGGTTTTCCCATATTTTCATTGTTTCTAAATATTTTGGTGGGTCTTGAAAAGAAAACCCCCAGTAGTTAAGTCAGGATTTGTTTTTTGTGACTCCATTAAGCTCTGTCTATTAAGCACGTTATCTCGCACCCAATAGCCCCTCTGAGATCTCTATCCCAGCCGGACGCCACATTAAGAAACGCAGCCTTGCGTGATAAAATGCGATGACACGGTTACCGGGCTAACAAAG
Source organism: Triplophysa rosa (assembly GCF_024868665.1). Classification (NCBI taxonomy): domain Eukaryota; kingdom Metazoa; phylum Chordata; class Actinopteri; order Cypriniformes; family Nemacheilidae; genus Triplophysa; species Triplophysa rosa. The sequence continues at coordinate 1,797,593 of NC_079907.1, forward strand.
CTCGGAAGAGGAGTTAGACTTCAAACAAATTGAAGGCTTTTAAATCCTCCGTCATGGCAGCACCGTCTCTTTCCTCTCTGGAGTTTAGTGATCACCCCGGGAAAAAAGAAAAGAAATTAATTTAAATTCTCTCCATCTACTTTTCACATGAATAAGGTTAGGCATGTCCGCCATGGGCAGATCGGCAGAATCCGTCCTTCTGAACTGCAGAATTGATGCCGAGAGCTGATGTGGACTGATGGAGGGATAATGATGCGGGAAATGAGAGGTGTAAGAGGAAGATAAAAATGCCGAGCCATGTGAAGAAGGTTAAGTCTTTAACACCTCCAGTGAGCTTGCCACTTGCTGTAACTATGAGCAATATTACAGATTACATCTCAATGATTTCTCATAGACCTCAATGAGATTAAATCAACTTTTGTTTAAATCTCATCTGTATTTCTCCTTAGAAAAAGAGGCAGACATTTCACAAATGTCTCCGAGATTTGTCAAGTCTTCTGAGTTATGAAAGACATATTAACTTCAGGTGTGTGTCTCTAGATTTGGGCCAGATGTTGTTAAGAGGAAACACAGGTTCAGATGGGCCGATGGGTTCTGATGATCTCTGTGCTGTGTTATGCTAAGCAGACCACTTTGGCTCCTTTAAGCTGAACTCTATTAGCATGATTTATGTGGATACAAAGCCATTCTGTTTGTGACCGGTAAACAAGGCTGGGTTTGTGTACTACACGCACACACACACGCACACACACACACACACACACACACACACACACACACACACACACAGGGAAAGACAGACAGCAGTTTTTCGGAGAGGTGTTTGAAACACTAACTTTCAGAACTATTGGCAAGTTACTCACATTTTAAAAATTACAAACAGAATGCATCCGACTGCTTTGATACACTTAAAAGCAGATGAACAATTATTATATTTAACGTTAACAATGTTTTAATATTTTATTTATAGTTTAATATTCAATAATATATATGTGTATATTAATATAATTTACTATTATATCAAGATTGTATGCATTGCTTTTGCTAGAGATGCACCGATACTACATTTCTCCACCGATACGATAGCTGATTATTCCGAGTGATATCTGCCCATGCTGATTTTGAAGATCAAAATAATATTTCTTAACGTTGTGGATATTATTAATTCATATAATGACTATTAATATTGAACATCAAACGGGTGATGTTTCTTAACATTTCCTATATACAGAGCACAAATTTATTGTATTTTTGTGTTCTCTTTTGATTGACAGGATATATCGGCCTTGACCATCGGCTGTTTTTAAACTATCCGACAATAGCCGATAGTATAAAAAATTGCTTTGATCAGCCGATACCGATTATTGGCCCAAATATCGGTGCAAGTTTTGGACACCCAGACTTCATTTTACAATTTTTACTTTTTTTTATTTATATGAATATTTTTTTGTTTTTAAACTGCATTGAACATCGTTCATTCTTTTTTGTTTTTTTTCTTTTGTCTGTACTTATGTGTATTTTGTAAAGCTGCCTTAATTGTGGAAAGCACCACATACAGTGAATAGAATAGAATAGAAAAGAAAAGAATAGAATTGAATAGAATTGAATAGAATAGAATAGAATAGAATTGAATTGAATGAATTGAAAGACACTTGTTGCCTTTTCTTGACTCTTCTAGCTAATGCATTTCATTTTTTCCATCTTCCATATAGAGTACAATTTATTTTCGTCTACGAAGCCAATTTCAAGCTTTGGATTAAAGGTTTTGATGGTTATTAAAAATGTAATTCTTGTGTGTGCAGACTTTTTTGTTTTGTTTCTATTTTTAATTGAAATCATTTGTTCAAATGAACACACAGTGTGTTGATAATAAGTGTGTTTCTTCTAGATTCAGTTTTCCAGCTGAGTTCCGGATTGGTCCACTAGAGAGATTTCGGTTCCCTCATGTGAAGTGTTTTCAGAGGGTTGTGTGTAATTAGATTGCTTTAATCCTCTCCTGTGCTTCAAAGAGAGCTGCTAAATTTGATTTGATGCGTGTTGCTGGTCTTCTTCAGGGACTCTCGTCTTGTCACAGGGGTGCTCGTGTCACTTTGGCACTTTCTATATATGCCGCTGTTTAGTCCTCCTCTGAGATGCTCCCAAAACCGACTTTTTTCTACTCATGTTCACAATACAGGCTTTTTTTAGTGTGGGTTTGAACACTTGGCTAGTTCACTCAAGATTCTGCTCTCAAGTCATTTTAAACTTGTATGTATGATGTTTTTTCTTTTGCAGAATATCCAAGTTTCTAAGCTGCTATAGATTTGTTTGAGTATCCAACATGTTATTCAATGAAAACCCTGAGGTATCCAGTCTCACGTCCGTGGGTATTACTACCTGTTAATTACCCAGAATCCCACACGTATACAGTATGTGCCGAGCGCACAATGTTCTTCCGCTCACTGGAGACAGAAACACACTTTCTGTTTCACAACGTGACCTTCACACGCTGTACTGCTTTCACTCTCAGTCGCTTTGAAATGCCATAACGACAGGCTATTGTGATTTAAAAATGGAACATTCACAAAGTGGAATAGGGAGTTTTATTGACTGCCTTTAAAATACCCATTTAACCTGGAAATCAAAATCCTCTTGAACCCTCATGAACCATCCTTAACTTCTATGAGTTCCTTTCTGCAGCAATTCTTTGATAAAATATTTATCATGTAATCTGTAGGCACCAACTTGAAAATGTAATCTAAATCAATTCAGTAGGTTAAGAAATGTCTTCTGAAGCAAAATTAAACAATATTTTCATCTTATTTAGAGAATTTAAAAGCCACAGGAGTGATAAATTTAAATATGATTGACATATAAAATGTTTTTAAGTCTTATTTTTTCTTGCACGTCTCATGACTAGTTGTCATTGGATCACATTAGGTCACAAGACCTGCAAAAACCAATGAGATTTGGAGCTATCAATGTTTAGTCTTTGGATGTGCTTGTTTTCGTTACAGCTATGCCCAAGATCAAAATAAAAAAATAAATTGTCACATACATATCATCTCACTTCAGAAGACATTTATTAACCCACTAAAATACTTTTTTGTTACATGTTTGTACTTTTTGGAGCTTCAGCAAGTTGGGACATATTAATGCACATGAAGTGACAGATATTATTATTTAAAAAAAGTATATATAAATAATAATACAAATAAAAAAAGTTGTTTGTGTTTGACTGAAGAAAGAAAGACATATAAATCTAGGATGGCCTGAGGGTGTGTAAATCCAGAGCATGTTTCTTTTCAGGTGAGCCATTTTTGTAAAATGTGTTATTTTTCTTATTTTTGGGGACTTGACGGTCATAATCACTATATAGAGTAAAAAAAAAATGGGGGTAAACTGGACCCTACATCCAAAATCTTTGCGGCGGCAGGTCTCAACTAGACAACATTTCTCATCGCAGCACACCTCTGTGAAACAAACAAAGTACAGCAACCAACCTGTAAATAATGCATGCGCTGTTCCGACACGTGTCGCAGTTGGCCGTGTCCTGTCCGGTCCGATAGGAGAGTCTGCGTGGAGATAAAGAGAGAGAGAGAGTCATTAGACGGGCCGAGCGGCCGCTCTGCCTTCCCGCTCACCGCCTGTCTCATTGGCACTGTTGTTTCTCATTATCGGCTCGCGGTCAGTGCTCACGGCGGGAGGGACGTGTTAGCATTCTGTAGACCCGCTGTCCTGTAGAGGACACTGACTGAGTTTGTGAGAGTAATCAGGAGTGAGGCGACAATAACAGAGTCGTGTGTATGTATGTGTGTGTGTGTGCAGAAAGAGCAGGACACAAAATGATGTGATTGGCCTTGATTTGACTCTTTATTTGATGGTGCATGTGTAGTGGCCAAACTTTTCTTATTTTAAAGTGATAGTTCACCCAAAAATGAAAATTCTGTCATCATTTGCTCACCTTCATGTCATTTCATACCTGTATAAATGTCTTTGTTCTGATGAACACATAGAAAGATATTTGGAAGAATGTTAGCCATTTTCAATTCTGTGACATCATTGACTGCCATAGTAGGAAAAATTCAGTGGTACTGTTTGTGTTCCTAAATTCTTCAAAATATCTCGCTTTGTGTTCGACAGAACAAAATAAAATACAATCTGTTTTTCCTACTATGGTAGTGGACGATGTCACAGAACTGAAAATGGCTAACATTCTTACAAATATCTTTCTTTGTGTTTAACAGAACAAAGACATTTATTCAGGTTTGAAACAACCCGAGGGTGAGTAAATGATGACAGATTTTTCTTTTTTGGGTGAACTGTCCCTTTAAGAGACATTATTAATAATGTTGTTAAGATTGTTTAGGTGTTGTGTAGTTGTACTTTGGGAGTGAAGTGGAGTTTAGGAACACGGCTGTATGGATTTGTTCCCATTTGCACACACGATCATCAGTGAGGTCAGAAAGTGATGTGAAATGATCTGGGTCTGTCTTCCACTCGTAAACGCACCCATGACGCCTTCAGAGGCTTCCTAGGTAGGCAGCATACAGGGGTTTGAAAGCTGGATTTCTTTTCGTGTGTACCAGCAGGGTGATATCACGTCTGCTGAAAATGTGCAATAATCTTCACCAGAAACAGCGCGAGCTCAAGGGGAAACGGAGAAGATCATTAGCTAAACTAAACTAGAGCCGTTCACATCAGATCTTATTTTTAGATGTTTAGTGACTTGAGTCTTCAGCTTTAAAGCAGGATTGATATGAGATGTGTGTAATGTTTGTGTGTCTCAGTGTTTACTTCAGTACACGAGAGTTCATCTGTTTTGTGTTTGTTTTGTGTTGTGCCCTGTTTACCCCCTCAGGTGAGACGGTGCTGAAATCACTCGGCTGAAAATAATAGATGCTAAAACACACCTTGAATCTCTTCCCTTTTGTCATTTACAGTTTACAGTGTTAATACTGGATTTGTTCATTTTGGTATTTGTGGCTCTGAGTGAGGACATGGGGTCAGGAGATTGGCTGCCATATGTATTTACTGTCTGTCGCCATAACAACAGACCGGAGGTGACCCATTGACCCTTCAGGTGTGTCCTGACAGTGATGGATACCCGTGGGGCATGATGTCATCTGTCTCCCCCTATCTGATGATCTGTTTCAGATGTCTTTCTCTCATTAAATGACTAGTTAACTTAATATTACATACACTTTTTGGTCAGTTATGTTTGGGAGATTATTGATTATCATGAACACATTTGACCTCAGTTTGTAAAAAATATTGGCAGATACAGTACAGTACTGAAGTCTAATTATGCAATGATAGTAGATGTTTAATGTACTGCCATATCAACTGCTCTAAAAACTTTGTAAGTGCCTCATTGTCAGCATATTTTTAGTGTTTTGTTGGTTTTTACGAACTGAACTGTGGGTTCAAAATATTTACTGTTGTAATTTTCAATGCACTCTAAGACATGCTGGGTTGTTTGAACCCATGTCTGGGTAAAATATGGACAAACCCAACCACTTGGTTAAAAATCATCTATTAAGTGTACAACCTTGAAAATGTCCATACTTGAAACATGAGATTCTATTTGTGCCAGTAAAAATTAACGAAACAAAAATATATGACGGGGTAATAAGAAAAACACTAAGATGTCGATCCAAATCTCACTAGCCAATGACAGTAAAGTACCCCTAAGTCACCACATGTGAGGTTTCTGCCAGAAAGGCCAATGTACACATAAAGGGCGTAAACGAAAACTTTGCAAATGAGAACTCCAGCAGCAAATTCATAAACCATAGTTTGAAAAAGAGGAAACTTGGAACACTCTTAAAGGAACAGTTCACTCAAAAAATTGTCCCCATTGACTTTCCATAGTAGCATAAAAATGACTGTGCTCAAGTCAATGGGGACAATTTTTGGCTGAACTTTTCCTTTTAAGAAAAAGTTTTTTTTTCTTTGTCATTGTATATTTTTGTCCGTTTCTTAAAGGGATACTCCACCCAAAAATGAAAATGCTGTCGTTCTACTATAGTAGAAAAAATATTGTATAAATTTCTTTGTTCTGTCGAACACAAACTGAGATATTTTGAAGAATTTAGGAAAGCAAACCATTCTGGGTCACCTTTGACTACTTAATTTTCCTGCTATGATAGTCTCAGAAATGTCAGTTGGTAACATTCTTCCAAATATCTTTTATTTTTATAAAAACGACCCAGCATTTGTGTATGTGTGTGCTAAAGATGCTAGTGATTCTTCCTCTAAAATTCTCTAAAAGCTGTTGAAACTTTGTGTAGCGCTTCTCATTTTATTGCCTCGCTTTATTGTATTCTCACTATTGTAAGTTGCTTTGGATAAAGCGTCTGCAAAGTGCTTAAATGTAAATGAATATTAGTTTATTATTATGTGCCGCATTCCGTTGCTTGCTTCAGACTTGTGCGTGCTGCGGATGCGTTGCAAGAGCAGTTAAGATTCTTAATCGGTTATTACTTGCAAATGAATAGATTAGTCTGTCTTTACCTCACTTGCAAACTCCACAACATCCGAACAAACCAGGCGTCACATCTCTCCATCCCTATCTCTAATGAACCCGCATTCACGCCTAAAGTTGTGGTTCAAACAGGCCTCTCTCTGTATCCATCTGACTCTCTTTAGCTCGATGACGGCAGTCTGGACTTTATTTTAGGCCATTAATGCCCATGTCTGTGTGTCTCAGCGCATCGTCGCGACCCTGAGCTCTGCACCAGCCTCCTTAAAAGGTCAAACTTCTGGGCTCGTCGTGACCGAGAGCGGCTCACGGACGGCCATTTTGTCCCTAATGAGCACATGTGTAGTGCTGTTTGCTGATGCGCGAGGTTTATCTGGGGAGGGTTTCCGTGGCTAATGGGGACAGTGATGTATAGGGCCGGCGCTTGGAGCCCCGGGTTAGGACAGGAGGGCGGCGGGAAGGCTGGAATAATGTTTGCTGCCAATAGATGTGTGCCGTTCTCAAAGGCAAAGCGTGCCCTCCGGAGCAGCCGGCTCGGCGCGGGAGGTAATGTGTGAGTAATGTACAGAGCGAGTGGATTATGTTGTGTACCAGAGAGATTCAGGAGGGAAGTTTCACACAAAACACCTCCATTATTGGGTTGAGTGATTTTTTTAAGGCTTCTGGTGATGTATATGGCTAGTTTGCAAGGCCTTACAATAAGGTTTTAATAGGAATATATATATATTTTTTTTAGACCGTATGTTTGATGTGCATGCAGTTAACCCAAATAAACCCTTTGATCGTGTAACATGCATGTGAGGAAAACGTCTCTGAACGTGACGGTGCTCCATTACGGCCAGATGTTGTCATGAACACATTTCCCCTTACAATACATCCTCCAGCTGCTCGAGCGAACCAGATTTTTCCGTCTAATGTTTTGTATCTGTTCCTGCATTAGTTGTAGGGAAACATCAGTTCTCAGGTATGGATTTGAAAAGTCAGCATGCTGATGTTAAAACCTAAAGTGCAACGCCCGGAAAAGCATTACCTGTGAGAAACTGCTGAGGTGTGCGACAGCTTTATTTATTTAACGTCATGGTTTGTCTTTTATGTAAGTCCTTTATGAATGCTGAACAACAGTTTTAAGAGAGAGGATAGTTTGGTTGATTCTCAGTGCTCTATAATAATGCACATGATGATGATGATGATGATGTCAGGGCTCCTGATCATTCTCTGGATGGCCCGTTTATGAAACATTAATTGCGCTTCAGGTAAATAAAGTCGACATGTCGTCCTGCAGGTAATGAATGCACTTAATATCCTGGCAGGCCTCCACTCATCTGTACAGCACAACCGTGCGTGTGGAAGCGAGGGAGACGCTAAAAACGCTTCAGTTTTGTTATATTACAGGCATCGCCTAAAGTGCATGCAAACGAATCTCATAAAAGAGTCATTTAATGTTGTTCAGTTTTGTGCAGAGACGGGTGCGTCATGCCTCGTTGCGTCTGCGCGTGGGAATGTTTTATAGGGTGCGTTTAGGCTGATTTGCATGATGTCATGCTGTGAGACTTGTTGTTTTATCCTCGGCTGGCTCTGACTATAAATATTCAACGATTATACATGTATGTAATCGTGCTTGTTTTTTTTTCTAACCCAGATGAAATGACGATGACTACCCGGACGGCAGATTTACATTTATGCATTTGGCAGCGATTGAACCCGTGACGTTTGCGTCGCTAATTCACTGCTTTACTAAGTGAGGATTTTAGTTTGGTGTTTTTCAATAACAGCTTAGTTTTCCAACCGCTCATGTAGTCGGAGGCAACGCTTGAATCTTTCCTTTGTTCTCCATTTGCTCTCTTTGATGGGAAGACATTAAACGCTGATCAAACAAAAAGCACTTCCTCTTATTTGACCTTTTTTACACCGAATGTTGTTAAATTTCCTCCCCATCTCATCTTTTGGGGAGTGCTTCAACATTTTAGTGTCTCGGTCTTCTCTGCTGAAATCTGGAGAAGATTCTGTTGGTAGATTGAATAGGTGCTCATGAAAATGGAAAGCTCTTGCCGCCGTTAAATGAGAATTGGAGAACTTCCTGCAGATTTCCAGGGTTCGGTCAAGGTGATGTCAGTATCGGTGCTGGCACGACTAACCGTAGATGTACTTCATTTAATACAGCCGACATTGAGAACTGCAATTCATGATGCTTAAAGGGATAGTTCACCCAAAAAGAACAGTTCTGTCATTTATTCATCCGCATGTCATTTAAACTCTTTCTTCAGTGGAACACAAAAGAAGATATTTTGAGAAATGTGCTCATACAGTGGAAGTCAATGGGGTTGATTGTTGTTTGGTTACCAACGTTCTTCAAAATATCTTCTATTACGTTGTGCAGCAGAAAGAAAGTCATGACATGAGGATGAATAAATGATGAAAGAATTGAGTCATTTTTAAAGCACCCTCTGTTATTCCAGTTTAATGTGCAAGCTCACTTTGGGAAACATTAAGGGAAACCTGTTTGATATAATCGTGTTTACATTTTCACCTTGGCGTAATTCTGTTAGCATTGCACAATGCCTCCCTAAGGCATGCTGGGTAATAAAGATCTGATCATCTCACCCCTCTCTGTGAGCTTCTCCCTTCTCCAGCTCCTGAATGACACCCAGCAGCACTTTAATGGTTTCTTGGCTGGAGCTGATCATGTTCTCCATGGCCTGGAGCTGTGCTTTAACATCCCCTTCCTGACGGACAGGTACAATCTGCTTGCACGTCTCATTATCTGTTTGCAGACTTCCTGCGCCACCCCTGGCAGGAGGCGCCGGCATGGGAACGGGTGCCACGGAAGCCGAGGTCACCGGCGCTTCCTCCATGACACGCAGCGGGCGAGCGGACAGCGTGCCCACGTGGCACTGAACCTGCGTGGTGCAGCTGGCCCGCGGCAATGTCTGCGACTGCAAGCCGTTCAGCTGCAGTGCCTTTTTACGTTTGTTGCGCTCAGACGGACTCTCTAAGCACTCCACTTCCGTGAGGGAGTTCCACGCGATGGGTCCCGTCACTTTAGAGGACGAATCCTGGAGGATATTCCCACCGCCCTCCCCAGAGTTCAACAACTGCAGCTTGCCCGAGCGAGCCGTCTCCGAGTTTCCCTGGAAGCCCTTGCTGTGTTTACTTCGCACACTACAGATCTGATAATCCGAGTCGTCCACTCCTGCTGTCGGAACCAAAGCGTCCGAACACGGTACATCCGTGCAGTCCCTGGTTTGTGGATGTTGTTCGATGGTTGCGATGCACTTGCTGGTGTGCATCAGGGCTCTGGTTTTGGTCACATTATGTGTGGGTGCACCGTCTCGCCCCGCAACTGTTGCTTTTGCACGTTTTACATCAATAACAAACCCATCGTCCTGGTCTTTGCAGCTTTCCGCTGCAGCCGCGTGCTTGACCGAGTGGCCTTTCTTCCTCTCGAAAGGAAATGTCTGGTAGCGCTTCTTCAGATCCGGAGACGTTTGCACTCCGGTACTTTTGGTAACGTTGGGAATGGACCGCCGAGCCGGGACGGTCATATACTTCCGATACGCCACTTTATAAGAAACGGGCTTCCCTCCGCGAGCTGCGGCGGCCTGTTCGTTCTGCGCATCACAGATGTCCTTGAAGCGGACCTGAAGGGCTTTGTTGCGCTTGCGTACCTGCCGTCTTTCATCCGACGACCCTTTGACGTCCCGGGCCATAGAAGCCACCGCCTCCGAGTCGGACTCAGAGTTGGTGAGCATGCATTTACCAGCTTCCTTGCTCACCATCGTTCCTGCAACACGAACAGTTGAGAGATCAGTAAAATGCAGACACATTCGCGTGTTATTTTGCACCTAAGTGATCTGACACAAATGTGAAAACAATCGATCATGCAACCGGAAAAGGGCGCAGCTGCAACATCATTCACCAAAATCTCTCCGTTAACCAGCCCGGCTTGTTTGAGGTGAAATTTATGAAGCCAATCTCACAAACGTTGTCTTGACAGTTAATTGCATCACTTAATCTCGTGGGTTTCTCTAGCGGCCGCACACGGACAGAATGATCCGTGTGAAAGTGCAACATACAGATTTCTCCAGCCCTCAGCTGACTAATAGAGAGAGAGCGACAGAGAGACGCTTGTGGCCCTGTGATTTAGCATCATCGCCATGACAAACACTTTCAGCTTCCCTCCAAGGCCTGAGAGTCAAACAGGCTTTTTTAGTGGTGTGAAATTCACATGGTCTTCTGGAAGACACATTGTGTTGACGGTCTGCTCTTTGGAGACGATCTGTCTTGTGAAAGTGGGATGAAACTAAGATTCACTTTGTTGTCCAGTGAAGCAGAATATGAATATTTCAATAAATGATGGTTAAAATCTAACAAAATATTATTATCAGAAAATAATAAAACAATAATAATTATTATCGAATTATTATTTTGTATATATTATTATTAATTGTTTTATATTGTTATATTTCTAAATATATTTGACATTTTATTTGCTATTATTAATTTTTTTTACTGAAATGAAGCAGATTTCGACACTTTATAAAACGGTCAGTTCTGGTCCTTGATTCTGATTGGCTGAGCGGAGTTCTAAGCCGTTATAAAATACCCCAGTAACCCACTGCTTCTTGGGGCTTATTGCTTTAAAATAGAATGCGAACAGCAAACAAATACAAACTGTCTGAAATGGAAGCTTTACACATTTAGCATTGTCTGTGGTATCTTATTTAGTTGACCATCGTTTTTAATCTTGTGTCCCAATTTCCACCTTAACAAAAATGCACGTGATTAAAATGTCCAAACTAATTTTGTAAAGATGTTAGATGTGTTTTCTTCACACAGGTGAGATTGAAACTTTAGTATGTTGTTAGGGTGTTGTGGGTAGTTGCTAAGGTTGTTACTGTGTGGTTGCTAGGGTCTCGCATATGAAGAGTTTGGTTCCAAAATGAGATGCGTTTTTTTATTATGTTATGATGTTTTTATTGTGTTAGTTAGCTGTATCTTTTTAGTTATTATGGACTGAATCAAAACAAACCAGCTGCAGTTTGATTGATATTAAAAACGTGATTTTTGAACATTTTTAAAAACAGAGTTATCTCATTTTGGAAGCAAGCTCTTCATATATTCTTTAACATCACTGCTGTGATGTAGATGCTGGAGTATTTGTTTCATTGGTCATTTAGCAGGTGAATCTGGAACAGCACACGTCTTCTTAACAATTAACATTAAGGCTTCGGAGTGTGTTCAGATTCCTAACCCAACGTGTGAGCGTAAGCAATCCTGCGAACGGTATATCAATGAGTGTTCAATGTTTATTTAGATTTGTGTTGCATCATTTCAGGTTCTTCAAGGATATACTGTAACGGTTAAATGCAATAATGATTTTCTAGAGTGCAATTGACAACATAAAGTCCCTCGATACGGCGTTCTTAAAGAATCCCGCTTGGCTGTTGCTATGATACCACAATATCAAATACACGGCAACGGTGAGAATATCATTTAATGAATTAATTCTTTAGAGCGTTATGTAAGTAAATCCCCGCTTTGTTGTTCACATAATCCCCGGCTTTTTCATGTTTATTTGGGGAGCTGTTGGCGATTCCCCTCCTGAGCTGGAGATGCATTTGGAACGGGCTTTCCCTCATAACCGGGTTACGCTTGTCACATTCGGCAGGGGTTTGCTTTCTCAATCCATGCTCGAGAAGAGCACTGATGCTTTTAAAGTGTAACCTTCCGATTTAATGCACTTTATGCATTTCACATCCTGCACAAACCATTAATCCCAACCCTGTTTCCTTCCATTTTCAACTCTGCATTGATCTCTGTGTGTGTGTTTGTGTGTACGTACAGTATGTGATGTATTGTGGGTTTGTGATGATGTCTGCAGTTCATTTTGATGCTGAATGGGTCTTGAAGTCCAACGGTAGCTGAGGGTCCGTCACTGGTCTATCTCTTCTGTTTTCAAGGTCCTTATCAAATGATCGAATTATAGACGTAATGCAATTGTGCACACAGCATTAGAGGCATTATTCAACATGATGCTGCCACAGAAGTGCAGCTAAGTAACTCGCATTCTCTGTGATCGAAGTGCATCTGAACCTTAAGAGATATTCCGGACTATATTCAATTAGATATTATTAGATTCTGAGAAAAGTAGGGATTGTTATTGTACTTTGTCCGTGTGCTTATAGAAATAGAAACTCCGATTTAGAGATAAGGACTTGAGACGGCTCTGTAGGATGTGCACAGTATTTTCTTTAGGACGTGATATTTGGTTTGTGCACCCACACTCGGGTGTGTATCAGCTGTGAGAATCAGTTTAACCTTCACACGGCCACATTCATTAGAAAGTTGCTGTGGGGAAGAAGAATGGATCAGGAACAATGGCGGTGCGTCATTGCGTCATGGAAGCCTGCAGACTCACAGATCTTGAATCTAAGCCATCGGTGATGTTTTCTCTGGATAACGCTGAACACGATTGAAGACAAACATCTGTTCAGTCATTCGTCGGCAGGCTTTGGTTGTGGGATGTGCATTCCGATTTTGCCGTCACAGAGTGGTCTTCATTTACTGCGTGTGACAAGTTCGAATGCCTTTTACTGCTGCTTTTTAATGCGAACACCTTACAATAGTATTTCACATTCAGAGTTTATAGTTCAAGTTCATTTTTAGTTAAGAACTTCTTCTGGAGTTCCTATATGGTTCACATTTAATTATCAAGACTTTTAATGTGTTCTGCGTAGCAACACTTACCCACAATCGCAGTCGTAATGTCCATTTAATCTAGTCAGCCACACATACGCATGTAAAGAATATGCTTTGAAATTTCGTCTTGGTTTAAAATCGAAAGATAAGATCAAACGTGTTAATGATGAAAGACTAATAGCTTTGTACAGAAGGGTCAGGTCACGTTGCACATTTATACTCCTACAAAGTTTTAATAAAGGAGGAAATGTGTGTTTATTTGCTTAAAGGAGAACGGCGGGCTCTGAAACAACACAAGAACAGATGCACGTGTGGTGGCGTAGAGCTCTTTCCTCTTTAATCCGGCTTTAAACTCAGCATTTCTTTGAATTCTTTCTTAGTTTGTCTGCTGGATATTGGTGTGTTTCTTCAGAGCGTGGTCTGTTTTAGAGACCCGTCACGTGATGTAAGAAGAGATGAAGAAAGCTGTTGAGATGCCGCATGGGATGTTTTGTTCTGTATTCTCAGGAGAGTTGGAGGTGAGAGTTAAAAAAATGAGCAGAAATGTTTATTACTGGTGTGAGGATCATAACTAGACAGTAAATAATAAAGACAGACCTTCTTAATGGGTTGTTTTTGAATCGGCCTGAGATGAGTTTTAATGGTGAATTGTATTCAACTTTAAAGCTCCAACCACTGTACAATATATCAAATATACACAGAGTACTTCTCTGCTGATATCAAATAAAGAAATGTCAAGAATATCAAGATGTTTCCGCCGCTAACAAAAATATGTTCTTTGAACGTTTTGCGAACGTTCCAGTTAAATTATGGAAAAGTTATTTCGGAAGGTTTTAAACATTCCACTAACAAACATAACAATAACTGCCGTTTTAATCAAATGTATGTTGAAAGAATGCTCTTAATGCTACAGCAAGGACGAACTTTGGGAGAACATTTAGAGAACATTCACTGCTTTGTGTTTGACGTTTCTAAAAGATTTTGATTCAGTTTTTATTCAGGATGTATTCATCATCATCATTGTACAATGTTTGCTCTAGTCGTACTCTATTGGATATTTGTGATGCATATAAACTCCTGACTTTCTCTGTATATGATCCTCTCTGTCTGTATTAAAGGCAGAATATAGATGTCCAGTCTGTGTGTATAATCCCGACCCATCTGTACGGATGCTAATAGAGGATTGTGCTTCTCATAATTGCAGTTCTCTGATGCAGGGGAATTGTAATGACTCTCCAGTTAAAAGCGTCTCTTTAGTCTGCGTGTTAAAGGTTTGAATCGGGTGGAGAGAGAGGACTCTTTAGACACTGAACAGTGTGAGATTGCATCTGGCTTTCTAGTGTCCTTTACATCCATCAGCCTGTTAATACACTTCACTGGACATCGCACGCTTTAGCAACACTTTCATAAGGTATTAATGACTTGTCTTGAAAATATTCTGCTTGTTTCTAATTCCTAAATGAAAATGATCAAATGGGATAAATGAGACGGTTTGCATTGTGGGGATTTTTCAGGATTTTCGGTTTGTATTTACAGCATGTGTATGTCTTAAAGGCAGGCTATGAAAATCTGTGAATCGGTGTTCCACAGTTTTTTTTAGAGTAGCGATGTTTATTCAATAGTGTTTTTCGGTTTTGTGTGTTAATGCTGAAGTCATTGTTAAGTGATGAGACAGACAGATGTGGGGTGAGTCAGCTGCCCCCTTCACCCTAAAATCTTGCTCTCTTGGTTTGTACTTTTAGTATTCAGCTGTGTTCTACCTGCAGTATTTTGGGGAAGTTGCTGGTGTGCAGGGATGTGTGTGTGAATCAAAGCTGACTGCGAAATGATCTCACCTGAGACACACACACACACGCATATATTCTGGTGCAAACATCTCGCACTAACACACACTTTTACAAATGCACTTGCTCTAAGAAACAGACACAAATATTCTGAGAAGCACACATTCTCTTAAACACACACACGCGCTTTCGCAATCACACACAAGCTCTCACACACAAGCTCTCACACACATGCACAAACACACATTCACAAATATCTCAAACACGCATATGCTCTTGCACACACTCTCACAAACACACACACAAGCTTTCATAAACGCACACAAGCTCTCACACACATGCATTCCTTTCACAAATATCTCAAACACACACACACACACACATACTCTTACACACACGGTCACAAACACACGCACTCTTACAATCACACACATTCTCACAAAAAACACACTCATGGTTTAACAAAATAACACACACACACACACACACACGCACACACACACACACACGCACAAACATGAACGTCAAGCACACACACGACACACACACAACACACACACACACTCACACAACACACAGCACAACCGCACGACACACACAAAACATCACACACTACATCACAAACACACACACACACACACACTACATCACAAACACACACGACACACACACACACACACAACACACTGCACACACACATAAACAACACACACACGCAACATCACACACACATAACCGCACACAGCACATCAACCAGCACACATCACACACACAACTCACACGCACACGCACACACGAGCACGCACACAACACACACACATCAACACATACATCACAACACACACACACACACACATACATCACAACAACACACATCACACACACACACACACACATTCAACACACAGCACACATCACACACACACCATGTTTCACAAAACACACCATTCACAAATCACACACACCATGTTTCACAAACACAAAACACACAACATCACCATGTTTCAACAAAACACACACCACCATGTTTCACACACAAACCACACACACACGCCACCATGTTCACCAAAGAAACACACACCCCATGTGTATGTTTCACACACACGCACACACACACACACACGCACAAACATGAACGTCAAGCACACACACGACACACACACAACACACATCAGCTCACATCAACTCACACACATCAACACACACGCACACACACACACACACACACACACACACACGACACACACACACACACGCACACACACACACACACACACGCACACACACATCAACACACACACGCACACACACAACATGCACACGCACACAACACACACGTCAACACACTCGCACGCACACAACATGAGCACGCACACAACACACACACATCAACACATGCACACACACATCCACACACACACACACACACACACACACACACACACACACACACCATGTTTCACAAACACACACCATGTTTCACAAACACACACCATGTTTCACAAACACACACACCATGTTTCACAAACACAAACACACACACCATGTTTCACAAACACACACACCATGTTTCACAAACACAAACACACACACCATGTTTCACAAACACAAACACACACACCATGTTTCACAAACACATTCTCTCAAACACACTTTAGAGAAATTTAAAGTGTCTTGATGGGTTATGATGGCTTGACACTGGAGTGTGAAAAATTGTTTGTTAAAATAACTTAGTTTGTTTTATGGCGTGTTCAGAAGAGTTCTTCATTTTTGGTGATACTGGTGACACAGAAATGACTTTACTATTAACTAACTTCACTTTGGATAAAAGCTTCTGCTGAATATTAATGTAAACAAGACTCTGATGCTCTGACCCTATTTAACTGCGTACTCATCCATATCCTCTCTCGCTCTCTCTCTCTCCTGACATCAGTCTGCAGCTTATATTTCCCAGAAACAGGGCAGGAATCATGTTTCAGTAAAAATGAGACGCGATGTGGATTCAAGGGAAGATCTTCCCATTCAAACAGAAACAGACGTGCACCTTGTAAATGACCAAACGCCATCTGGAAAGATGCATTCAGGTGCCACAGACATAAACCAAACAAACATGAACCGATGAGCTGATAATAAAACACTATGTGTTCCAGACTTTATGTCGAGAGGCAAAGCTCTCTAAAAGCTTTCTGACTGTGGGAATGGAAATGCCAATACTATACCTTTCACTTCTGTGTTTTACCCTCTTATTGGGTCATAATAACAGTAAAGCATCTGTAAACACACACACAGTTGTCATATCGTCTGTCTTACTTCATGAGCGTACAAACACTACATCAGCTTCCACACATCTCTCTCTCTCTGTGTGTGTGTGTGTGTGTGTGTGTGTGTGTGTGTGTGTGTGTGTGTGTGTGTGTGTGTGTGTGTGTGTGTGAGAGACGTAAAGGTCTGAGAGCATTCGCTGATGGATTTGGGGTGTGTGATTATTATCTACCACAAGATCTTAACTCACAGGCTTCTTGCACCATGTCTCACCTCTCTCTCTCTCTCTCTCTCTCTCTCTCTGTCTCTCTCTCTCTCTCTCTCTCTCTCTCTCTCTCTCTCTCTCTCTCTCTCTCTGTCTCTCTCTGTCTCTGTCTCTCTCTCTCTCTGTTTATCAGACGTGTTGCTGACGCGGGTTCTTGTGTATCTGTGCACGTCTTTGTTCTGTAGCTCTGGTGTGGAGCTCAAGTGTCTGATTCAATATCTTTGCTCACTCCAGGCTCGGATCCAAAACCCCAGTAAGCTTTCTCACTGTCTACATAGGCTGCCGCTTTTGAAGGAAAATAGGATAAGGAATAGGGAACGTAAACTGGCAAATGATTAGTTCTCATCCAAAAGTCCGAGACAACACTGAAAATCCTTTTCTAATGTAATGTAATTAAAAGAAAGCGTGACGGGGAGAAAACGAGAAACTATTTTTATGCAAGGTCACAGCAGATTTGTGACGACGTTAACACTCCAGGTTCGATTTCATTGCGTCTTTTGATAAATATTTAAAAATCTCAGATGATGCTGGAGAATTCTGCACAAACTTTGGTATGAGGTTCATGTCAGCTCGAATGCATATGTCAGTAAAGGACAACCACTAAGGCATTTCGATACACTTTTAACTTTCATTTGAATACTAATAATATAATTTGTGATGGCTATTTAATTGCAACTTGTGTATTTTTACGCTAGCTGTCTTTATCACCGCACAGTTTGTGTACAGTATGCGTAAAGACCACAGAGGTCTCTCTCTCTCTCTAATGGTGAATGGGTGTTTTAGGCGACGATGATGTGCTTCCACAGAGCCAATGGAAATGCAGTCGTGATACTTCAGGTGGAAGCTAGAGAAACTCTCTTTCTCTTATATTCTTCCTCTCTGTGTGTGTGTGTGTGTGTGTGTGTCTGCACTACAGCAGTGGTTCTCAACGGGGACCCCAGCTGACTTCCAAGGGGGCCTCAAGATGACTAATGAGCATTGATATACATTTTAAAATGGCTAAAAACCAAGATTTTTTATTTGTCCATTTTGTCCATCCTTACTATTTGTCTGTATTGTGTGTGTTAAGGACTTAACGTGTGTGTGTGTGTGTGTGTGCACTTGAGTGGTCTCAGCCTCTTAACAAACAGAATTTATCTCCATTATCCTCTTGTTAAGGGTCTTTCATCAGCATGATTGAGCCCCCCCACACACACAGTCAAAGGAAGAGTTCACCCTAAAATTCAAACGCTCCTTTTGTACTCGATGTCATGAAATCCAAAGCAAAGTGATATTTTATATTTTGTTGAATGCATAACGAGATGTAAGCAAAGACAAAGGTGTTTCCCCTACATTTTAAGCACGATCGTATGTCATTTGTACTAGTCAGGGTCAAGACACACATTGAGTCTTGACCAACATGTTTCATATAATACATACAGACTTTCAGAGGCGCAGATATTCAGCACATAGCATCTTAAATGTTGGTTACTCGCATGACGTCAAATGTCTTTGAATATGTGATCCTGGTCCTGGTCCTGGCTTACTCAGTCGGTGTTTAAGATATCAAGGTTATACTTTTTACAGAATGTTCTTTGTTACGTGGGATGATTTTATGTAGAAAACAGCAAATCACACAGAATAATGACTGAAGGTGAGTTTTCACATGCAGGGTCGAGTATAGTTTGATGTTTTGAGCCAATTTTTCTCCTTTTGGATGTCACGAAAGATAGAAAGTCAGATGGATTTGTAATGACACGACGGTGAGTAAATGATGGCAGTATTGTAATCGTGCTCTCTTTGTTATTCTGTCCTAGGTTTAGCCTGCAGTCTGAAACACTTTGTATAAATCCACCATTAGCTCTCAACTTCTGTTTTACACTACCAGCTGTCAGCAACCCCCCGTCTCTCTCTCTCTGCGTGGGTTAAAATAAAGATTACCATAACACTAAAAGAACATCTGAGGGTGTTTTCAGATTCACAGCATTCTGGAATCAACTTTTGAGTTCTGTTTCATTCACTTCAGTGCATCATTAATGTTTTCGGGGTGACGTTTCTCAGATCTTTTCAGCAGCGTCACTGGCAGGAGATGCAGGTAACCTGACAGGTTAAAGGTGATGTCAAGAACGAGCTTGAGACTCACCTCCAGACAGGGATCAGTGACGGTGATGATGAGGAGGGAGCGGTGACCGGCGCATGTCGTCCCTCTCAGCGCGCAGGGTTCCGTCAGGGCACGAGAACACAGAGAGGGTCTGCCATGCCTGGAGTTTGTCCGTGCCGTCAGTCGACGCTCCTGTGATCGTTAAACATCCGGCGGGAGAGAATCCACAGAGATCTGCCCCAAACGCCCCCGCGCACGCACACGCTCGCGTCTCCCCCGCAACTCTCTCATGCACGCACGCACACACACATGCACACTCACGCACACGCTGCCGACGGGATGCGGCGCGGTCCGGCACTTGGCGATGGCTTGTGCGCACACGAGACATCCATCCTGAACTACCGACTCGGAGAACTGAGGCACTAGAGAGAGAGAGAGAGAGAGAGAGAGTGAGAGGAGGCGGGGTGGACGACAGCACAGCAGAGAGAGAGTGAGGATTTGCCGGGCAAATCCAGCTTTATGCCAGCTGGTGACCTGATGATTTACATATTTAGCAGCTGCTTAGAAAAACATTGAATATATGTTAATTATTGATCGTATAAATGTAAACATAAAAAACAAGAGAGAAGAATGAATAGAGAAGTCTTGCTGATTCAGCACACATCGATTTCATTGTGCTAGTTGGTGCTAAGACGAATGCTCGGCCTCGCTGGCGTGTGTGTTTGTGAAAGTTGACCTCCCTTATAAACGTTGCCTATATATCTGTTTATTCGCCAATGTTCCAGACTTGATGAGAATCTAAACAATAGGCATCAGTTTATCTTGAAACATTGGTCCTTGGTAACAGGGTTGAAGCTTGAACTACTGGGGCCTTGTTTGGCACTAAGCGTAGTTTTGTTTCCTGTGAATTAAGCAACAAGAAAGAAATTGTTGAGTGTTTTTTTGCAGTAACGTTGGTAACAGGTTTGAATGTCTCACTTGATGAATGCATTTGGTTTACAAAAATAACATCAGTGTACCGTTGGTTTAAAACACTGTAAAAGCAATGTGCTGATCTGTCAAACCTACATTACTGCGTTATAAAAAATGAAAACATTTTTCAACTCCAAAGAAGCAAATAAACTCAAGAACCCTGTACTGCCAGCGTAAAGAAGAGGCTTCTTGCTGAAGCAAGCTGTTATTGTTAAGACTCTTGCCTCACAGTCACACAATTACTAAGCATTCGGCTGGATTTTGTTGAATCAACAGTATAATAGCTTTTCTTCTTCAAGTGTATAAGTACATAAACACATTTGCATATTGAAAAGAAAGGATCAGATCGTTTTTAACCCTGCCTTCACGTTTTTTTTGTAATCTGGTCAACTTTTGCTCTAAAGCTCTTGTTCAACCCTCATGCAGTCTTGTTTTAACCAATGCTTGGGGAAATATGGACAAACCCAACTGCTGGGTTTAAATTGACCTGTGTTGGGTTGTTTTATCCCAAAATTGGGATTTTTCCAGGTTAATTTAAACTACGGTTGGGGTTGTACGAGATAGGAATTGGAAGATTCTGTTGTGATGTGAAAGGTTCAGATGATGTTGGACGGATATTCAGAAACGAATGATGGTGACTGTCAGCTTAGCTTCAGATAGAGATGAATGGTTTTTTCAAGCTATTGTAATGTGGAGTGGTTGAAGTAGGAGGTTTCCGGTGTGCACTTGAAAGGAGCGTAATTTCTTGAGCCCTCCAGGAGAATCTCTCTCGCTCAAACATCATCTCTCCTGAGGTTTAGAAAGGCATCCCTGCTGCTTTAATTAGAAGCGTGAAACAATTCCCACCAGCCGAACATCATTTCTTATTCTAGTTTTCCCATTTAATAGCTCATGTTCCCTGAGGAATCAGATTTTAATTCTGTCAGATGGGAACTGTGAAAGTTTTCTGGACACATATTTCTCATATATGAGCTCATGCCCACAGTCCATTCTAATGCATATTGCACGCAAACTAGAAAATGATGTCTAGATCCTTCAAACTTTATTTGTAAAGAAGTCGTAGTTCTTGGGAGTGCAGGAAAACCTTTTTAAATAGACTGCCAGAAGCAAATCCATGTTTAGAGTTTGTAGGCTTTATTCTGTTGGTCAGCAAGCTGTCAAGACACGACTACATTGACCTTGACTATCGATCATGACTCCGTTATCAGTCCTTATCAAGTATTCTGACCAACCACAGACATCAACGTAGTTGGACATGTTGACTATAATGACGTAAATCTGATTGTATTGATCTGCTGGTAGCCGTGCAACGGATCCCAAAACTCACAGTTCGGATCATATTATGGATTTTGGGTGACGGATCGGATCATTTTCGGATCAGCTAATGTAAATGCTCATCATAGGTTTATTATTATAATATGAACAGTTTAGAGAATTTTATAAAGAAGAAGTTGTGAAAATACCCTGAAGATATCAACAAATTATTAAACTATTAAACAGTTGTGATTGATCTTCTAGGCTATGTTATACAGTATGCATGCATTAGGCCTGTTTAAAAAATGTCAATATGTATAACAAATAAATGGTATATAAACGTGCAATCAGAGTAAAAAGCTGACAACTTGATCTCTCGAGATCAGATTATAAAAGTGTTATGATGGCGATCATGGAGTAGCCTAAGCAGCATTGACTGACTTTCTCTCATCTTCTCGAATGCGGTACTCAATTATGAGTATACACTCACCTAAAGGATTATTAGGAACACCATACTAATACGGTGTTTGACCCCCTTTCGCCTTCAGAACTGCCTTAATTCTACGTGGCATTGATTCAACAAGGTGCTGAAAGCATTCTTTAGAAATGTTGGCCCATATTGATAGGATAGCATCTTGCAGTTGATGGAGATTTGTGGGATGCACATCCAGGGCACGAAGCTCCCGTTCCACCACATCCCAAAGATGTTCTATCGGGTTGAGATCTGGTGACTGTGGGGGCCATTCTAGTACAGTGAACTCATTGTCATGTTCAAGAAACCAATTTGAAATGATTCGAGCTTTGTGACATGGTGCATTATCCTGCTGGAAGTAGCCATTAGAGGATGGGTACATGGTGGTCATAAAGGGATGGACATGGTCAGA
>NC_079907.1:1824022-1829022 GCF_024868665.1 Triplophysa rosa
TGTGCGATAATACCTCGGTATAAAGTCCACGGTACAATATTTATTGCAATGTTTAAAAATGACAAATGATGACTTGGAAACGTGCCAGAATCATCCTCTTTTCTTTATCCTCCAATCATAACTGTTGCTTAGAGGTATGAGTTATAGTATGAGATGGGTCAAATGCCCTAAAAATCCCTTTTATAAAATAAAATAATTGCACCAGATGGACCTTGCCAAAGGTAACATCTATTCTTTTTTTCTAACATTTTCTATGTTAGGCCCGGAAGACCTATCTTTTCATACAGTCATGTGACCACGATAATATTGAGACAATTTTGCTATTGCGATAACACGATATCGATAATATTGTTACATCCCTACTAGTTGTGCTTTCAGTAACTCACCCACCCTTAAAAAACAACAGTGGTGAACTGAATGTGGGCTGAAAAGAGAATCATGCAAAAAAAATCATGAGCGTTCTGGTGCAACAAACTTGACACTAAACAGAAGAAGACCTCCAACGAAGTGTGTCATTTTTAGCCAGCTTACTTCAATTTCTTCCACAGCTTGAGCATGCAAAGTTACCACTTACCAAAGCACAGACTACACAACACAGCTATAACAAAATCTTTAAATAACTATAGGTCAAATCAAGAGGTCAAGTAGTAAAGTCTGGACATCGCTTTAGGGCCACAAACCTCAGATTGAGCCCTAATAAGAAAATCAGTCGGATGAGGGAAAAATGATCTCTCTGTGACTAAACACGAATCATCCTTGCAATCTCATTATCCCGTCAGACCACGGTTTCAAATGACGCAATCCAATGCGCCATATTAGTGATCCGCAAAAACTTAACCGTGCACCACTTGACAATTTTGCATGTGCTGCTTTAATATACACTCACCTAAAGGATTATTAGGAACACCTGTTCAATTTCTCATTAATGCAATTATCTAATCAACCAATCACATGGCAGTTGCTTCAATGCATTTAGGGGTGTGGTCCTGGTCAAGACAATCTCCTGAACTCCAAACTGAATGTCAGAATGGGAAAGAAAGGTGATTTAAGCAATTTTGAGCGTGGCATGGTTGTTGGTGCCAGACGGGCCGGTCTGAGTATTTCACAATCTGCTCAGTTACTGGGATTTTCACGCACAACCATTTCTAGGGTTTACAAAGAATGGTGTGAAAAGGGAAAAACATCCAGTATGCGGCAGTCCTGTGGGCGAAAATGCCTTGTTGATGCTAGAGGTCAGAGGAGAATGGGCCGACTGATTCAAGCTGATAGAAGAGCAACTTTGACTGAAATAACCACTCGTTACAACCGAGGTATGCAGCAAAGCATTTGTGAAGCCACAACACGCACAACCTTGAGGCAGATGGGCTACAACAGCAGAAGACCCCACCGGGTACCACTCATCTCCACTACAAATAGGAAAAAGAGGCTACAATTTGCACGAGCTCACCAAAATTGGACAGTTGAAGACTGGAAAAATGTTGCCTGGTCTGATGAGTCTCGATTTCTGTTGAGACATTCAAATGGTAGAGTCAGAATTTGGCGTAAACAGAATGAGAACATGGATCCATCATGCCTTGTTACCACTGTGCAGGCTGGTGGTGGTGGTGTAATGGTGTGGGGGATGTTTTCTTGGCACACTTTAGGCCCCTTAGTGCCAATTGGGCATCGTTTAAATGCCACGGCCTACCTGAGCATTGTTAGGTATTATCGCACAGAGAGAATTTTACTGAGGTATTATCGCACAGAGAGAATTTTACTGAGGTATTATCGTACAGTGAGATTTTGATATTGTTACATCACTAATAACTAGATGTTGATTCCAGCAACTGTGGGTAAGAAAGATTTCTAAACAAGCCGTTTATGCCGATCTCATAATTTTCCAGGATTTCCCTGTTGTATGAGATGTGAGGTGTGAGATCTCATCATCAGACTGAAGCAGAAGCTCCAGATGTTTCTGTCGAATGTGTCCTGGTTTTCGTCATGCTCTCTCTCTCTCTCTCTCTCTCTCTCTCTCTCTCGTGTTCGGCTGACAGTGATTCTGTAGCTCTATTTGTAACTGACAGAGCCATTATTTCATTAGTGTGATTTAGCTGTAAATGAACAAGCTTCAGCGCTGTAATAAAAGCCGGTCGACCTGAAGCCAGAGAACTAAACCAATTCAGATGTGAAGGATGTTCAGAGATGTTCTCCATCCACACACTGCATTCTCTTCCTCTCTTTACTAGGAATGATTCACCTCATTTTACAAAGTAAAAAAAAACTATGTTAAAATCATTCAGATTGTACCAAAGGCTTTTTGGCTTTTAGTCCGTGTACGTTGGCTTTGATGTCATCATTATGCCAATAATGTTAGGAAATACAATAGCACACTGTAATGAATGTAGTTAGATGCTATAAATGACACACTAATAAACTATACGTGACAGAACAGGACAGTATGTGCTATCTAGGCATCATTTTGTCTCGTTGTCTTACCAGGTAGAAAGTTGTGTAAATAATTTAAGTTTGTATTGGTAATATGTGCATTCACTTTTTCAAATGTTAGGCGTGTGTTGATGCTTTATGTAAACAGGATTCAAAAGTGAGTCGGGTAGCGTCTGATGTGATGCTGTAGTGTTACGAGTGGTCACGCTGACATCATTCAGGATTCTCTGGACCTGAAGTCAGGGGAAACTCTCCAACCGAATCTCATTCTCTCTTTCTGACTTTTATTTGATCAACCTCCTTAAGAAAACAGTTTCCATAGCAACGAGCCGGGAGCACAATACAGATGAAGGGTAGAGATGAACCTTAGAGGCAGCTGTCTCTCTTTGTCTCTCTCTCTCTTTGTCTCTGTCTCTCTCTCTTTGTCTCTCTCTTTGTCTCTCTCTCTGTCTCTCTCTCTCTCTCTTTGTCTCTCTCTCTCTCTCTCTCTTTGTCTCTCTCTTTGTCTCTCTCTCTCTTTGTCTCTGTCTCTCTCTCTTTGTCTCTGTCTCTCTCTCTTTGTCTCTCTCTTTGTCTCTCTCTTCTTTATCTGCCATCTTGATGAATTCTTTTCTGAGCTGGTCCCGATGCATTATGGGATTACCTTCACTGTAAAAGTGCAATGCTGCCTTAGAAGGGACCTTAGAAGTGAGCAAGCCTGTGCTGCATACCGCCTGCATCCTCTATAGTTAGCTCACTATGTTCAGGGAAGAAGCACTGCATCCATGTCTTCTAAAATCATATGAATACATGTATTTATTATAGCTAGCTGTGACAAAAAACCTTTTCTTCCAAATGTTGCGCTAAACAAACGTGCCACAATTAATTCACAAGAATTAGCAGTCAGATCTACCGAGGGAATGCTGTATGTTGTGAGACATCTGCACGCAGCAGATGCACCTCTCCCTGCAAATCAACATCACTACGGGAAGGTCTCAGTTCTTCTCTTCTCCATATGATTTTCCCCTCCACTGCAGTTCATTCTAACACAACCCAACCCTATAATTCCCTGCGAGACAGACATCACCGCTACTATTGCTCACACTTGCAGTTAGCGATTTCAAACCCTTAAGTATTGAATTGTGGCACGCAACTCACCTCGCAACATTTCGGCTAGACGTGAATGATAGCTCAAATTGTGTAGGAGCTGTGTGTTAATATTTTCTTCGCACACAGGTAAAAAGATCCTGTAATCTTAATTCCTAAAGAAAGGCCTCGATGCAGAGGGACCTTCTTCCACATTCAACTCTTTTACTCAAGTGAGTTTAAATAAAAGATCAAAATGATACGTGACTCGTTTAAAAGTTTCCGTAATTGCTTTGGTTATCGAAGCAAATTAAATAATGACAGCAGTGGCTCTGACACGTCTTAAAATTTAAATTATATATCTAGCGCTGTTCTTCCGGATGAATCACATAGGGCGTTCACATCATTCAGCTCCGTGTTTCGCCCTGAGCTCAGGAAACGATTGTAACTAATGGAATAAAAGAAGAAGGTAAAACAGTGATTGAGTCATTTAATAAAACTAACACTTCCAACAGCTTCTCGACGGTTCACGCTTCATTCATATTACAAGCTCTTCTTCTTCAAAGGCTAGAAACTTTACGCACGAGCGTGGACACAAACGTAAGCGTGCGAACGCATGCACGTGGCTCTGTTGAACATTTTTGATGAGCACTCTTGCGTTACTGTGTTGTGAACATCTGTGCCATTACACTGAATATACTATGTCGAGCAATAAATGTCGACTGTAACTTGCTCAACACGTGTTTAACCTACAAAGAAAAGTAGTGTAAGAACTCCGTTGATGCTACTTTTTGCAGCAGCAACACAACAATCGCATATTTTACCACACAACAAAGCACAAAACCAAAGTAGCGAAGCATTTTCGTTCGCTTACTTGAGTATGTACAGTGAGTGTCGCTGTCAAAGTTGATGCATCTAGATTATAAATTGCTTTCTTCCCATGTGGATATCGATGACTCTTTCCACAATTTGGCCAGACAAAAGGATTTCACTGTTATCTAGACTAAATGAATGTGAATCTTCTAGCTGCTCAATGGGAAGCCTCAGGAGAAATGCATGTATTTACAAGGCACAATTATCTCAAACAAGAGAAAGAAGATCAATGATTTAATTTTCTCAGTGTTGCTTCCATCAACAGGCATTGTCTAAAAAACACAGTGATACTGCAACAAAGTTCTCAAACTTTGAGTTTTTCCAATTACAAATGTAATCCCACAAAAAAGCTATGACATGTTACATGTTACAGTTGAGTGAGTGAGTGGCGTTCGACCACACAAAGCATGATGCAAATCTTACTATGTCATTTTTTTCTAAATAATAAGTAACTATGAAATAGGCTGTTCTGAATGAATTCAGACTGCATAAGCCAAATTGGTAAAGGACTACATTAAAGGTCCAGGTTAAGAAATTTAGTGGCATCTAGTGGTGAGGTTGCAAACTGCAACCAATGGCACACTCCACCCCTCCCCTTTAAAGCACTACGGTGGCTGACACAGTACTACGATGTCGTC
>NC_079907.1:1834022-1851758 GCF_024868665.1 Triplophysa rosa
TTGTTGTGTTGTTTTATTTCTCACCAGTTGGGTTCTGGTTAATTGCATGTAACATCCACTCAATTCCAGTCATGTTGAAAGTGGATCATTAGATTCTCACTGTGTCTCTCAAACAGATGTAATCAGATGAGCAAAATATTGTTGTGAATGTTTTCATTTACACGCATTCATTTATCACACTGAACGTTAATGTCGTTAATCGTTTATAAAATCTGTTTTAGAATTGTTTGATCATTTCATTTTGTTGGAGGTCTTTGTTTTGTTCTGTGACACTTTAATAGCACATCTTTGACAGTCATTAGCTGGCACTTTATGATTGATAGATGCTCTCTCTCTCTCGGCAGGGCTGTTTTGTTGCGTGTATGACGGCTACGCTACGGCAGATGGAGGATCATCACTACACACACCTCATCAGTACCTTCGGGAAGATGCGCTCAGACGTGGTGGTGAGTTTGAGAAATAAAACTTCCTTTACGATCAATAACGCAGTGGGCTTTTCATTTTGTTCGACATTTATTTTAGCATCAGCGCCTTCAATGTACATTTACATTTGTTAGTAGACAGAAACGTAGAGCACAGTGCATTCGAGCTATTTATTTTAACTGTATGTGCGTTTTCTGGAACACAATTCTCTACCAGCTCCAGAAACACACTATAGATATAATGAATGATGAACAAAATGAATCATTCACCCATGAAATCAACACTTTAAAAAGAGATTTGGCTATTTTTCAGTTTTGTTATTGTAGGAGAAAGTTCTTTATTGCCCAGTTTTTTGGGATACGAAATAAAGGTCCAGTGTTGCATGTAATGTATGCTGGACAGAAAAGTATAAACTTGATATTAGTGCTCTATAATAGTGTTATATGCCACAAACAACCTGAAACGTTCCAGTTCATTCAGTGAAGCTACCGTGAGTGGTTCATTATAACATTTCAGGATTTCTCATTTCAGTTATAACATACGAAGTCATCTGTTCTAAAACTCTGTGACGTACTAGGAAGAAATAAAATGGACGTTTGTCCCGTTTCCAGGTTTCTCAGCAGCGGAAGTTGTCATAGTTGGGTAAACTTCTATAGCGGTGAATGGGAGACTACCACAAATATATTTTTTTGTATTCTCGTTTCTTGCAACGAAATGAAAAAAAAATAGCGATAGTCTGAGAACGGTCGTCAAAAGAGAGAATGATGTCAAATTTACCGTGACTTCCATAGATGCTGTGTAAGAAACACGCTCGCATTAGTGTTAACTATTGTCATTTGATGCAAAGGTAATATAATAAAAAGTATAGTGTTATAAACGTACGTACATTTGTAAAGAAAATGAAAAAACCGTCATCACAGGCTTGTGAAAAAGGTCCATTAATGCATTCGCTGAGAAAGCCAAAGGATTCAATAAGACGCAAGTAAATGTGGGAAAGTGTGAAATGTTTGGGTTATATTCCTCACGCTGGTCTGAAACACTGCTGATGTCTTTCAGGATTTCCTCATGGAGACATTCATTATGTTTAAGAATCTCATTGGGAAAAATGTCTATCCTGCCGACTGGGTCATAATGAACATGATGCAGAATAAGTGAGTATGACCTGTAGCATACAGCAGTGTTCCCTTTCATGTTTGTCCTTGTTCTATTACTCGAATACCTTCATCCCTTCCTAATCAGAACGATTTTGTCCGCAAAATAAGTTAAAGCATGTACAGTATGTTACATGAGAAAATAAGACAAAGGATTGAAATTATTCAAAACATTTCGGGAGCACATTTTTGAATCTGGCTAATGTGTGGATTTTTCTTCAGTCAAGATCAGAAACGCTCGGCTGCATGCGCCTGCATGCATCCAGCAGAAGCTTGAAAGCGCGAGGTGGCTGGAGGTCGCTAAACTCTTGTTTATTAACTTGAGATCCTCAAAGGCGCTTCCACAGTGAGAGCATTTGCTTATGGTTGCCAGATTGCATAAAATAAGTCTGGCAGAACCCACTGGCAGAAAACGTATACTTTTTTAACCTTTCGTCCCTGTTTGGGGGATCTGAACTCCTGTCATCTGGCGACCGCAAACATGAACGCTCGTGCAGCAGAGGCTCGCACAAAAATCTGTTATCTATTTTTCCTGACAAAGTCTGAAAAGAGTTTCTGGGTAAGTGTTTATTTTATAACTACATTTCAGTCTCATCATTTTTCGTCAGCGTTATTGCGTGCTGATATAGTCTTAGTTGTCGTTTAATGCCCGTACTTTTCGTCTGGTTTTCGTCTTGGGAAAATAGTCGTTGGCGAATATTTTTCGTCGTTATTTTCATTAACGAAATGAACACTAACTGGAAGCATTAAATCCTTTGGGATATCATCAGATGATGTAGCATAATTGTTTATTCAAACACGTTCATTTGAATAGGGTGTCCACGTTCGGTCATATATTACAGATCGCAGTGTCAGATCACACAGAAGACTGATGTTCCTTGTGCTGTAAAGTTTCAGTTTTTCTAGCGTTGTAGGCAGGTGGCAGAGTGAAATATGTGGGACTGAAGCTTAGATTTTTCGGCAGGATGGATGAGTTCTTAATATATTCTTCTGGCTGTCTAGACGTTGTAATATCACAGTTGAGATTGTTTTGGGATAGCAGCTGCTGTGCTTAGGGTTTGATAGCAGTGGAGGTCAGAGGTCAGTTACAGTGAGTGTGGGAGTCACACAGGAGACACCTCTGGGTCAGCACCGATAGAGTCCATCCACCTCACAGGTGTGCTTGCATCACACTCTTGTTCACTAGTAAGTGCACTAAACAGATGCAGAAGAAAGAATGCAGAAGAAAAATGTGATTGTAACAATAACAGCAAAACTTCCACAACTCTTTTCAGTGATGTTTATATACTTTAACGCTTTAATGCTCTCTCTCTCTCTCTCTCTCTCTCTGTCATTCTTTTGCATTCATATTACATAATCTCTCAATAGAAATTACATTTTTCGTTTACATTTATGCATATTCCAGACATTTTTATTTTCAAGATATAAATCGTTACAAGGGACTCAAACCCGTGACTCTGAAGTTGCATCAATGTCAACCTTACCATGATGAAATCAAGTTTTTACCAAAGGTTTTTACTATGCTAACAGCACAGATATCAACACTTGGTGGTTCAAATACCCATGTGAGGTCTCTCTTCAAGTTTTTAAAACATTTGTTTTATTTTTAGGGCATGAGTTTTCATAGTCAGGAAAGTGCCATTTTCAGGATTGTCACATCCATAACGGGACATATTTCTCATAAATTTTTGTCACATCCATAACGCATGTTTATTTCACTTTTTTTGAAATAGAAAATTTGTTCAAAGACTGACATTTTTCTGATGTTTAGACTCAATAAAAACAGATGTTTAAAAAACATATATTCGTAACAAATACATTCTCTGAGCATTTTCATATCACATCCGTAACGCAAAATGTCACATCCATAACGCTGGAATTGCCCAATGATTCTTTCGTTGTAACAGACTATAAATGTGAAAATATTTGGTGAAGTTGTGGGAGACCCAAGTTTGAGTCGTGGCTCATGGTCCTTTCCCCATCCTCCTGCCCTCTCTCCTAACCATTGCTTCCTGTCTGTCTCAACTGTACTATCAAAAATTGAAAAGCCCACATATAAAAATATTTGGTGAAGTCATGTGATAGTTCTTTGTAGTTGTGTATTTGTAAAAAAAGTAAACATCCTAAATGATAAATCTTGACTTTGAATGACTGGACAGGTTGAGCTGAAATCTATGTGCTGTGTATATTAGCATTTGGTGCGAGTATAAAGGTTCCACGTGAATGCATACTACATATAGATTTAACATCTTGAGTGAAAATGTATTCTCTGTTTGAATCATTTGTGAGATTGTGTTGTTCACACTTTATTTTTAGCGTCTTTTGTCACATTGAGAGGTGATGTTGAATGAAACGTCTGCACTTATATTTCAGTTGACGAATTTTTTCTAATGTTTTTCTAAGTGTTTGTAAAGGTAAAGGACTACATAGAAAGTAGGAAAAGCAATGTGCTCTTTTATATTCACTTCTTCTAAAGAAACAAAGGTGTCTTTTTTAGTCTTTTGTAGGACGGCGGTAACTGAACTGAAGTCAACGTGGCTCATGTTGAACTGGGCGGTACTTAAAAAACATTTGGGATTGTTTGTGTTTACGTTGTGTAAGCGTTTAGTAAATTTGCCCTTGTGTTTCAGCGTGGTAAAGAAACATTCTAGCTCAAGATCATTTTGCATTTCACTAAACTTCCCACGTTAAATGTATTTCTCTGCAGAGCCTGGGGCACTTTTGTTGTAAACTGTGTGTTTTTACGAGTGTAATTCTGATGTAAAAGCTAGCAATGCATTATTAAGAGTGCGTCTCTGGCCCTCATAAAGTCTCAGAACCTTCCTGTTTTTCCTCCTGAGATTCTCTATTGTTATCTCAGCGTTCGCTCTGCTTCTGCACCTCTAACCTCGCTCTTTTCACGTGCAGGCCGGACGACATTGTGTGGCGTTTGATTCTAGCTCTTGTTTCTCTGTTGTTCTGTTGGCTTGACCTTTCTCAGAACCAAACCTCTGTCTGTGCTGGATTCAAAGCGCCGTGACTCAATTTGCACATGATGGCATTTGTTCTGCTGGCTGATGTATGCTGTTGTGTTCCTCTGGTGGGTTGAGCCTCTTGTGATTTAGAAAGCAAAAAACACACGCACGCACACGCACGCACACACACACGCACACACGCACACACACACGCACACACACACACACACACACACGCACGCACGCACGCACACACACGCACACACACACACACACACACACAAAGGAGTGTAGAAGCTTCTTGAGGATGTTGTGTTCTATTTGTGATGGAGGGTTAGGTCACGGTGAATGAGTGAATCATGAGGTTTCAAGTGTTTGTTCGCAGTGTAAAATCAATACACAAATCAATGCGTCTGACACATTAGAGGATTCTAATAGAGGAGGTTTGGATACATCATTAGAAGAATATTTATTGTCTTGTGTTTTTCAATTATTTATTGTCAATTCGTCTGTACACAACTAAACTGTTTTTACTTCAAAGAGCCTCAAAGTTGCACTTTCTATTTGTGTTTTTTAGGGTTATTAAGCGAGTACAAAGAAAAAACAGCGTAGATAAAAGTCTCTTTGTCTAAAGCATATGGAGCTGCGGAAAAAATTGAGAGACTATTCCAAATTCTCATTTAATCGTCCTTTCTAAATGTATTGTGGTTATTCCAGTCAAGTGTCTGTTGAATTTCAACAAAATCACACCTCAGGAGTGACGTAACATCATCCAACAACTGACAGCATGACAAGACGCATGGAAACTGTGATCAAAAGTGAGGATCGTATAAAAATATGTGTGAAGCTTTTCCTAAATACATGTAGAAATGTTACTGTTGTATGGCTTAAAAGTGAATCTGAACTTGTTTTCTTTGCAGCATTTGAGGTCTGAAAAAACAGAATCTTTTCTCCAGTTTTCATTTTCTGCAAATAGAAACAATATTTTTATCTGAAATTTGGGATCGTTCACAGAATGAAACAAAAATCATAATTTTACCTAAACACAGTCATTTCAGAAAATGTTTTTTTTTTCCGTGGCTGTAATGATTTATAAGCATTTGTGATTTATACGATTTGATTTGTTTGACGTCTACGTAGAGATAAGTATGTAAGGTATCCTTCAATTTTATGTTTGAAAAATGGCGATAGAGTGAAGAAAGTTATGAATTACAGCATTAATTTTGTGCCATTTTATTTTCAATGATTTTTGGACTCCATTTAGTGAATCACAAATCTGACTAATCCTCTGAGTCACGTGACCAATTCATCCCAATCTAATTAGTTTGAATAAAACCCTTATCCAGAAATAACCAA
Source organism: Triplophysa rosa (assembly GCF_024868665.1). Taxonomy (NCBI): domain Eukaryota; kingdom Metazoa; phylum Chordata; class Actinopteri; order Cypriniformes; family Nemacheilidae; genus Triplophysa; species Triplophysa rosa. The sequence continues at coordinate 1,839,907 of NC_079907.1, forward strand.
GATATGTTATATATGGATATATTCAGTTTTTTGAAAACAGTATATTCAGAGAAGTCTCTGACTCAGAAGCACATCAGTGTTGTGTCAGAGTGACCTTATGGCAGATGACGGTGATGTAGAAAGAATAGAATCCAATGAGAAACGCTAACAGCACACGACACCAATGACACTGAAATGAAAAGAGATGAGAAGAGCAAGACGGGATGAAGTGTCAAGGTAAAATGACGTCGATTCAGCATCTGTTTAACCCTCTGACCCTCATCATCACTTTCTCACATCCGTTGATGCTCACGTGACTGCTGTTTCAATCTGTTCTCTCTCTCTCTCCTGAAAAGATAAAGAGTGATTATTTCATTGACTCTTTTGATGAGAACAAGCTTACATGGATTGCTCTGTAAACCTCTCTGACCTTCCTGAAGGCTTTGGAGAAATGGACAGCTGACGATAGATAGAAACTTTATTCACCTGTTGAGAAATAAATGTGTGTCAAGCTGCTTGGTGATAAAACCGGCTGCTTTCTGTTGACATAAAGTTTTCTTGTAAGCTGCAGTCTGAAACATACTTTTTTAAATACTTTTTATTTTGAATACACACACATAAATGCTTGCAGGTTGGAGTAATAGAGACCTGCAGATGTGTTGTCATTCCGCTAGCTTGCTGCAAACGTACATTTTAAATAACATACTGCGTAACGTTCACTTGGTTGCAGTAAATGTTCTTTTTTATCTGAGGTGCTGAGGTTTAATACCTAAGATGACAATCTTGTTTCTGGCACTGTGACGTTCTCTAGCATCCGGGGGAAAAAGCAACTCTTTTGGTGCTTGTGCAGGTGACTTTATCTGCCCCGTGAGCATCAAATCATCCGAGGTATTAAAAAACTTCACTAATCTCTAAAAGTCCTGCTTTGTTTTCTAAAGCTCTTGCGGTTATCAGCAGTCATCTCTATATTCGTTTTCAGCGCGATTGTTTCTTTTCTTAAAATAACCTCGATCACCTTAATTCCAAAAGGGAAAAGAGGTTTTGTGTTTGAGTGTTGCTCGGTCAGAATTGTAATTGGGTATGTATGTCTCGGCGAGTGCTGCGACCAGACTCCAAATGCTCATTGAATCAAGTAAATCAAATTCACCAGTTGAAGTATAAATTCCTTAGAAACTGAAACGTGAAAAGTACTATAAATCAGACTGTAAGATTAATTGTATCCATAATAATAGCCCGTTTAAATGAAAGTAAAAACGGTTGCTATATTTGGTAATGACACAGAGAGTTGGTTTATCCAGTGCTGGTTAGTTAGGGTGCCTATGTAGGCAGCACTAGGGTTTGAAGTGCATGCGGTTTTCAATGCGAGAGACCCCAAATATGATGGACTTTTGTGAGACCCCCTTCCTAAAATCCATATCTAAAATACAATTCTGGATATTATGCATCTACCAAGAAAGAAGAGACAAACACTTAGAAATAAACATGAACACTTCTAAATGATGTTCAGTAGACTTTTACACTTTTGGTTTTGTCTCTTTATTTCTCTGAGATTTTCTGAGGACCCCCTAGAGCCTTCTGAGGGTGTGTGGTCTGAGATTCCATGACTGCAGGCTGTAGGCATTACGGGTATCTCATTAGTTTGTGATGAGTGTGTTTGCTGTGGTTTGGTGGCCTCAGAGTGTGTGTGTGACATTAACTGCTGGCTAAATGAAAAGGTGCACAGAATTTAATTACGAGCTGCTCTTCAATTATGAGAATAATTACACGGCAGCTTTGTGTTGTGTGGAAGTCACAATGTGCGATGGAGTCTCAGTGCTGATTCCTTGGAGCCCAATTACCCATAATCCTCAGCGGCTCCTCTGGAGACTTGCGTAGTGTTGGAGCATTGGTTCACAAACCGTCCTCCTGTAGTACTGTACATACTGTACATGTGACCTTTTAACCTTGTCTGATATATTTATATATATATATACTTACATATATTCTGGGTTTAATACAGCAGGTTAAGCTCAAAATGTCATGTCAAAAAAATAGTGTTAACTTACAAAACTAAATTTAATAACAAGAAAAGTTATTATGACGTTTATGTTTTTTCATATTAATTTAAGAATGTTGTTTTTGCATTGCTAAGGACTTCGATTTGCTTGGAGAGAAGTTTTCATCTTGTTTGTCCTGCCCTGCCTAGATACTTTACAGTAACGCTATCAAACTTCAGTTTCGTGTTGTTTTTGATTGTTTGACCTCTATCTTGGATTTGTGACCTCTGGGAAGTGTATCATTGATCTGTCTCACAGGTAAAGGTCAGGTAATCTGACAGACCCGTGCTGTGCGGTTTGTTTTATGTGGTATTTGAAAGCGAGAGAGGCCAAACAGGCGGTAAAGCAGACATCCAGAATGCATTTAGAACGAGTTTTCAGTCACAAAGGTTAAAGTAGAAAGTCTCTCTAATAAAATCCTCAAATGTTGGAATACGCTGGTTTATTCTTCTCTGTATGAGTAATGTTTCCTATAGTGTCACTCACAGTGCTCGGTGTAAGAACAGGAGCAGATGTGATATTAAAGGCACAGTTCACCCAAAAATCACTCACTCACTCACTCGCTCGCTCGCTCGCTCACTCACTCGCTCGCTCGCTCGCTCGCTCGCTCACCCTCATGTCATTCTGAACTTGTATGACTTTCTTCTGCAGAACACAAAAGAAGATATTTGAAAGAACGAATGACCAGCCAACATTGACTCCTATTGACTTCCATTGAACAAAAAACCACTGAGATATTTCTCAAAATATCTTCTTGTGTGTTCCATGGAAGAAAGAGTCAGATACTGTCCCTTTAAATCATAAGAGAATCTGACACGGATTACAGATGAATGTGGAATGTTAATTTGTGATGTTTGTTGTTTATTTCATGTTCTTCTGAAGTACTTCTTGAATCTTGTTGAAATATCTTTGATAGCTGAATATTGACGTGAGGACTGCATTGTTTGATTTTGTCAGAGCTGTTTCTCCTTTAGAAATTTGTTGTATGGATTTCTTTATTCACTCAATTATTGTGACAAGCTTGAGAATAAGATATTTTCTTGTTTTTTTCAACAGAAATCTCTGGTGAATGATACACATTTGGCAGATGCTTGCATCCCGACCCTTTTGAAAATGTACACTTTTGTAGTAAAACCATATTAGGTCTCCCAAAAACCTTTCACTTTTTCTACAGTATAAACAAATGCATGAACAATATTCTAGTGAATTCTGGCAGACAGGTGACGTTTGCCCTGCAGGAAATCATTGATTTACACTTCCTGTAAAAAGTCATTGACCATCAGGTCACGCATGCAAAATGACAGTGGTGTAATGTCATGAATCTGTCTGACGGCGAAGAGTTCGACCTTGTTTTATCTTTGACCTGGAGTCTGTTCATGCTAGCATGCTAATGGATGCTGATCGCTATCACGTCAGCTTTCTGAACTCAATTAGCAGCGTGATTGTCTGATAAACTCTCATTAGCATTAAAGCTCCGTGAGCGTGCAGATCAGCTGATGACATCGCGTGCATTTTCGGGTTGGAGTTTAGCGTTGTGCTATAGGCGAAATGATGCCGTGTGTCTTGTGTTTATCTGCTGATCAGAAATAACAGGATTAATCGTCTGATGAAGTCAATTTGTCATGATTGATTTACAACACCGTGTCTTGGTGGGTTTTTACAAGAGTAAAATTAGAGAAAGATACGCAAGTCAGAACATTCTGCTAATGGCATTTTTTACCCAAAGAATGTATTTTGGTTTTCCTCTGTGTGCCCTACGTAGCATTCAAGGTGTTGGGGATTAGTATCCTTCACATCATCGACTTTGCGTGAATGCGTGAGGAGAATCTCGACTCTGCTCGCCACCTGTAATGGGTTTACTGTAATCTCTTTAGGCAGGGCTTTTATCCCGTGTGTCGTTCTGACCCAGCTATCCCGTACACCCGCTTCACCCCGATTGTCCTGCAGCTGACACACACGACAAACTCATTTCAAACTAATTCAGACCCATTTCAACGCTTTGGAGAAACATAGGAGTTAAACGGGGGACGGGTTCATTATGCAGAAATAACTCATGAATGTGATGCGATGTTTCTCCAGTAGATGTTGGCGTATAAGTCACAGCTTCAGCGAGATCCAGCATAACACTGGTTAATCAAAAACAATCTGACCGAAGTGAAGGTGGTCACAAGTCAGGAGGGTAGAAAGTAATGAAAGTGCAGTGCAGGTCAACAGGTAGACGCTGATGTCTCTGAGGATGACAGCCGCTCTTTAGCGGATCTGTACCGCTGGGCTCACTACAGCAGAAAATTGACTCGGATGTGGAAAGTGGATCTGGGAATTTAGGAAACGGGGGATTTGCTCTCCTGGCTGGAATGAGAAGCAGCGAGTGGAACTGTGATGTTAATCTGAACGAAACAGTCAGTTGAATTCAGGATGTAATTGAAATTGTGTGTGAAGTGTGTTTAGTGCTATTGTCCAAGGTAAACATCATTTTGTTTATTTATAGGTTTAAGGTTTGGCAAACTAGTTTTGCTGTGACTTTTAAATGCATTTTATTGCATTCCCTCAGTGATAAATGATATGGTAGGTTACGGTATGTGATATTATATCTATGCTATATTGTATGATTCGGTACCCTATATCAGTGGTTCTCAAACTGGGGTCCGTGGCCCCCCTGTGGGGCCCCAAGATGGATCCAGGGTGGCCCCAAGATGGATCCAGGGTGGCCCCAAGATGGATCCAGGGTAGCCACAGATTTTGTGGCATTTTATGAAATATAGAAATTTATCATAGATTTTATGCAATCAAACATCAGAAAAATGACACCACCAACCAAACGAATTGAGGTTCCAGCATTGTATAACTGAAAGTTTAACATTATACGTCTTTATATGGGGGGCCGCAAAGCGATGCACTTAACACAAAGGGGGCCTTACAACGAAAAATTTTGAGAACCACTGCCCTATATGATATGTGATATATGACATATGATATGATATGTGATATATTATATATGATATTTTATGATATGTGATATATGGCTTGATATGATATATGATATATTACACACATATATTATATGATATGATATATGATACTGTATGGTATTTGATACGGTACGATATTTGATGCGGCGTTGCATTTTGGGTGCGGTATGATATTTGATACTGCTTGGCATTTGATACAATATGATATACAATTTTGATAATGATTATATTGACAATATGATTATGATATATGCGATATTACGATACGATATGACATATACAGTATATACTGTATATATAATACAATGCGATATATGACACAATATATGGTACTATATATGATACGATACAATGGAATAGAATAGTGCAGTCTCTTAAATTAGTTAAAAAATCAAATCCAGTAATCACAAACGAAAATGACAAGGACATTATGACTTTGTAAATGTAATAATGTAATGGCACACACCAGGACTGGTGAAGGTCTCGTTTGTCTCTGTGAGAAGTAAACTCTGATACTTGCTGTCCTTTGTCATCTACAAATAAAACATAAACACAGACCTCAGCTCATAAAGTGACAGTCACGATTCTCACTAAAAGCCTGCAAGCACTCGAGTCTTAATTATTAATTTTCATTTCTCAATCAGCATCTTCCTCTTAATTGTCCTTTGTAATGAATTTTTCATTTTATGAAGATTGTTTGTCATATATACTGTATATCATATGACTGCCTTTTTGTTATGTTTACTTGAATGAAACAAGTTTGATTGTACGTTTTGATTTGTTATATCAGTGTTTGTTTGTGTTTATCGCGTGAGCTCGTGTGTCTGGGAGTCGAGTTCATTCGGCCGGTCTCAATTACTGCCGCTCACTGGCAGAAGGATCCAGTAAATGGATGTTTTTGAAATCCTCTAATGCTGTAAAATAGCTTTGAGTTTCATGGCTCTGCCGTCCAGTCAGAAGCATTAGAACAGAACCGTCTGACTGGAAAACATAAACATATGCATATATAACATCTCACTGTCAGAATAATGTATTCAGTGATGGGTTTCATGGTAATGAACATCAGGCAGAGAATCAGATGATATGGCTTGTTTTTACACCGTCTTTCTGAATCTTCATCTGTTGATCAGGAAGGACAGAGCTGAGATGGAAGGAATTGTTTAAGTGGGATTCATTTGACCTCTCGACCAGATTCAAGGAATCTTCTTTAACCGTCTAACGCGTTCTTCTGACGTACAGACGAGGTCATCGATGAGGAATTGTTGCGCTGACTATTGTTCATGTGAATGTCACTGTAATTCAGAGATCATTTTTCATTTTTGTTCGTTGATTCAATTTGTGTTATACCGTCTTAAAGAGATGGGTCACACAAAAATAAAATTCCGTCATTAGTTATTCAACCTCGAGCCATTCGAAACCTGTATGTGACTCTTTCTTCAGTGGAACTCAAAAGAAGATATTTTGAGAAACGTCTCAGTGGTTTTGTGTTCATACAATGGAAGTCAATGAAATGACAGGTTTGAAAATGACATGTGGGTAAAAAAATACATTTTTGGTGATTTTTGTTTCGTTTCTATTTAACCCAACGCTTAAAAACTCCTATTTTCATTTGCATTAAATGAACACGCCATCTTCTTGAACTAAACTCCTAGGCTCTCCGTGCATCTGTTGTTTTATTATCGTCTCCAGTCACATGAAGCAGCTCTTTCTCCTCCAGCTCATTATAAACAGATCGTGTCTCTCGGCCCTAATGAGAAACTTTCCGTCACTCCGTTACAAAAGCCCGATGTCCTCTCAGATCCGTGTCTGTGTCAGGGCGACGGTTCAGCGACGTTAAGCTCCGTCTTTTTATCTCCGTCGATCAGAAATCCATTCGGCTCATATGGCAGCGCGCTCTTTAAGATTAAAGGACGATTAATAAAGCTTGCGATCTGTTTACTCAGCCAGAGCTCACTTCATGTGGCGATATGCAGTGGAGCTAATGAGGTGTCCGACATCTGACAGACTCGCATCACATATTAACATCACGCCTCATTCATTTGTGTTGGAAATGAATCGTGAGAAACGTGTCTGATCGAGTTTAACCGGTGACACTTGACTGTGTGTTGAAGCTGAGACGTCACACTTTTCTGAGCTCAGTTTGAGACATTGTTGAGATCTCTTCTGAACCTCTAATGACAGAGACGGCCATTTCTTCTCAGGAGAAATATCTGAGATGCAGATGAGACTTTTTTGCTGGCTATGTAATCTTCCCGAGAGATGATAGAGATGTTAAAGAGATCTCATCTGTGATTTTGCTTTCTCAAAGGAGTTTCTGATACAACTTTGTCGTGCGCAGACAGTGTCATTTGAAAGTCATTCAAAAAAATGACTTTGGAGTCCATGATGAAACAGAAATGTTCTGGTGTTGTTTGTTTTTGCCATGTGATAGTCTTCAGCAGTGACGCAGCGAGATGTCTCTCTCGTAGTTCATTAGCGACGGCCTTTATTAAACTAAGTGGATGGAGCGGGTTTTAAGTCTGCCTAATAATCTGGTAATGTAGTCTGTGTGGCGGAGTTAAAGAGCTGCGATTAAGTTTATCGTCTGTAGTTAATGTGCTTTCTTACCGCAAGCTGAACATTACTTTGTTTCTCTGCATCTGGAGGCCGAGGCATCGTGTCGGGAACGACGCTAATGACGTTATGCCGTGTTTAACAAGCTGTGTTTATGCTTCTCATTTGGTGGTTAAAAGCAAACAGCATCCTTTTAATGTGACGATGAATGATTATGTGTATTATTACGTGTTTGAGCGCAGTCTTGTGAGGAGACACAGGTGTGATTATTTAACGGGACAGAAGCTTAAACGATTTCTCTCTCGTTTCAGAGTCTTCTTGAGAGCCATCAATCAGTACGCCGCCGTTCTCAACAAGAAGTTTCTCGATCAGACCAACTTTGAGCTGCAGGTGAGACCCACAGAGCATCAGTTTGTCTTACTACACTCGCAAAATATACTTTTGTTTTAGTATATGTCTATATATTGTCGTCATTTACTTATTGACTCTTTGGAATTCATGTTGTTCAAACATTCACACCCATGACTTTTTCTAGTGTATAGATCAAAAGCATAAGGCTTGTAGTGTATCACACAAATCATATAACTAATGTTATGATGTAACATTCAAATGTAATTTCTTTTTTGAGTTTCTTTTAGTGCAATTGCATTGAACGAACCTGTAAAATTCATTTTTTTCTTGATTTGCACAGCTTAGCTTGAAATTGAATATACCCATACCAGAATAAACCATCTATTGTATTTCATTTCATGTTATTTGTTTATTTTTATTTATTTGTTTTATTTTTTATTATATTTTTGTTGATTTTATTTCATTTGTTTTATTTTATTATGTTGTAAAAGTTTTGCAACAGTAGCCATACTTTAACCATAACATTTGTAGTAAAACTATAGTTACAGTACTAGACTTTTACACATGATTACTACACTTTTACCATAGTTAAGCGTATGGTTCATTTCTAAAGGCTAAATAATAACTACATTTATCATTTTTGGCTAAACTCTTTCTCTAAGATGAAATGATATAACAGATCATTTTTACAGGCAGGTGTTAGCATAAAGCAACATATTAAACGTATGTTTAGCAAAAATGAGATGTTAATGGAAACTCTCAGCCTGGTTAAAGATTGTTGTGATTAAATTGTGCGAGAGGAACTTTCAGCAGGATCATTTAATTTTCCGCTAGCTGAAGAGCTCGGTGATAAACTAATAGGCAGCGATCTCACAGCTTATAATTTCAATATTTAAACAGCTTTTCTCGAAGCAGTTTGCTTGTGTTAGCTGCTGGTGGCTTACGGTGATTCATATCAAGATACTGGAAAGCACCTTCTGGATTTGTCTTTTCGCAGCTCTGGAATAACTACTTCCACCTTGCTGTGGCGTTTCTTACCCAAGAGTCTTTGCAGTTGGAGAACTTTTCAAGTGACAAGCGGGCAAAGATCTTTCAAAAGTGAGTATCAAAATCGGCCCATAATGCACCGCTCTATAATAACATCAAACACAACCGCACAACTTTAAAGAAATCTATAATATCTCTGTAGGTTTCATGTGTTCTTTTTCCTTTGCAACAATATATCTGTATATGTTTGTGTTGATATTGTTGAGGATGCTGTCTGTGTGAGAGCTCTAAGCTGTTCTTCTCCATCATGCATGTTCAGAGAGATTAGTCATTCAAACCAGGATTTGACATGCTGGATTTGTCTTCATGGAAACTTCATGTAAAGGTTCTGTGTCACTGTGCCAAGCCTTTAGAGAAAGAGAGAGAGAGAGAGAGAGCTCAGGATGACAGGAGTGTTAGAGATGGAGAGAATGGAGAAGCTCTTATCTCCTCCGGAAGCGTCTGTCTGTCCGCTGTCTGTCTGACTGTGGCATGTGTTTAGTGCTGTTGAGATGGATGGCTGTGTGTCGTCATGTCGGGGGCTCATCTCACCAAAGCGCACACACGTTTCCAGAACTGTCTGTATTCTCAGCACATGCTGAAGTGCTGTGAAACAGCCTAAATGTCTGTTATAGAAATTGAATTCTTTGAGTTAGCCAGAAATAAAAATACTAGTAGTCATGTTATTATGGCATGAGGACAGAATATACAGGGCAAAGCGTACACCACCGGTAAAAAGGATCACCTTTAGGATCCACATTATAGGACAATAGTAACCCATGAAACCTTGAAATAACAAAACTGTTGGAATTATGTTGTGACTTACAGAAATCAAAATTAATGAACTGTGTTATATTTTAGCATCTAGAATTTTAAAATCATACACTTGCTATTTTTTCATCCAGCATCTTGAAGTCTTACCCTGGACCTTTTTAAGACACTATTGAAGGAATTTCCATTAGGGCTTTCAAACAATTAATCGCATCCAGAATAAAAGTTTCTATTTACATCATAATTGTCTGCATACTGTGCGTATTAATTTTGTATTTATAAAAACATACACATGCATATATTTAAGAAAAGAATGAATACAATGAATATTTCTTAATGTATGGGTATGTTTTTGTGTTTATAAATGCAAAATGAATATGCACAGTACCCAGACATATATTATGTAAACACAAACTTTTATTCTGGATGCGATTAACTGTTTGACAGCCCTAATTCCCATCTATGCTGGACTCTTATTTGGCTGTTTTTTATTCATTATTTGGTCCGAATAATATTGTACAAACATTAAAAGAAATAGTTTAGTTTTCTAATAAAAGAAATGATGTTGCCACAATTATATGTTTTATCCACAAACATTGAAACTTGCACCTTTAGATTAAAAGATTTGAAAGGTGCTTTAAAGGTTTTTTTTGTCCTTTTTGGAGCCAGACAGCAACTGGTCTCCATCCGCTTTCATTACATGAGACAAAAATCACTTGTTTTGTAAATATTCTGCTTCATTCTGAGCAAACAATCGTTCAAATTTCATAATTTCAGTTGCCATTTTACATGGCAAGCACATGGTGACCCAATTTTAATTTTGGTGGACTGTCCCTTTAATTGTGTTACAACACAAGACACACACAGACACACACACATCTGTCAGCTATAATGGAGCTTGATTTGTTTACCTGCCGGCAACATTTCAACCTGATTACAGCTCATGTTGTGATCTTCTTTTCCTTGTTTTTTTAGAAAGTGTAATTTAGTGTTCTTTTATCAGGAATGAGCTGATGTTCCTCTGACTCTGTTCTTCTGCCCCTGTTGTGCATCTTTCAGTGAAGTCTTTCTTACTTTGGGAGTTAAACTCTCAGCTCTCCTCCACCCGTCATCACTTTCTTTCTTTCTGCAGGTGGAGTCATGAGAGAAACCACTGCTGACTCTACCATCTCTCTCGCTCTCTCCTGATTCTGTCTCGAGCAGTCTGTAAAACTTCACTAGCATGACAGTAATGGAAAGTTTTGCCTGAGTTTCCCGTGGTGCTGTACAGTAGTAATGATGTAAAAAACGCATCAGAGATGTGGGTGGCTGCCGAGGCATTGCTCTGCGCTTGCTAAAGAGACACTTCACCCAAAAATGAACATTCTGTCATCTTTTACTCAGCCTAGCGTTGATCCAAGACTGTATACATTTCGTTGTTCTGCTGAACACAAAAAAAGATATTTGGAAAAATGTTAGTAACCAAAGATTTCTGGGGCACCATTGACTACTTGAAAACTTTGATACCATAAGGGGCACATTTTGTATCTTTTGCGTGCACAAGTTTGTTATTTTAAATGTAGACACACGGCAGGGGCGCGAAAATAGGGAGTGATGCACTGCACAATTTTTCTAGACGCGTCGGCGCTGCATCGACATGGAAATATTTCAACTTTTCAGAGTGCTGCGCACACACCGCGGGTCATTTGACTAGAGAAAGCGGCGCGGCTCGCGTTTTACGCGTGGTTTTAGACACGAAATGTGAATTGTCCCTAAGACATAAGGGACTTTTTTTTCCCCCCAAACTTTTGTCGTAGTAATAGTGATGTTTCACTCTTCAGATGCCAATAATAATTCAACACTGTATAGTCCTGTATTCAATTGAATTTCCAGATAAATGTCTGCCAATGTGGATTGACAGGTGTAAGTTTTAACAATCCATTTTGCTTGAGTGAGTGTGTGCCTCTCTCTGTCTCTCTCTCTCGCTCTCTCTCTCTCTTCTCTCTCTCTCCTCTCTCTCTCTCTCTTGTCTGTGTCTCTGTCTGTCTGTGTCTCCTCTCTCTCTCTCTGGTCTGTCTGTCTGTTGGTTCCTCTCTCTCCTCTCTCTCTCTCTCTCTCTCTCTCTCTCTCTCTCTCTCTCTCCGTCTCTGTCTCTCTGCTCTCTCTCTCTCTCACTCTCTCTCTTCTG
>NC_079907.1:1851859-1877907 GCF_024868665.1 Triplophysa rosa
TGTCTGTCTGTCTGTGTCTCTCTCTCTCTCTGTCTGTGTCTGTCTGTCTGTCTGTGTCTCTCTCTCTCTGTCTGTGTCTGTCTGTCTGTCTGTGTCTCTCTCTCTCTCTGTCTGTGTCTGTCTGTCTGTCTGTGTCTCTCTCTCTCTCTGTCTGTGTCTGTCTGTCTGTCTGTCTCTCTCTCTCTCTCTCTCTGAGAGAAATGATAGGCTTGATATACAGTATACATGCTCAATGCTCAAAGACTTTTATTCTGTCTTTCTGATAGCAATGTGTATTGAAAGATCTAACGTGATGTAGTCCTGTTATCAGACATCCATTTGATTGTAAGTATGATCACATCATTTCACTGCGACCTCAGGATTATTAATGAGACCGGCTCAGACCGGAGGTGATTTGTGATCCGTGTTTTAGCGTGTTGCCATACATCTGGTCCGGCACATCTGTTGTGAAATGATGCATTGTCAGTGTGAAGGGTCAGCAGTGATGAGAGCGAGACTCTGACCCATGCTTCGTGTTAACTCGGCTGCCATGTTTCTTGTCCTTGTCATCCTATTGTGAGAGTGGATGAGAGATATTGACAAAGCAATCAATGGAAGCTAAGAAGTCAGCGTCGAGCTGCAAGCAGCCTGAAACGTGACAGAGACAGAGCCCCTGCTGGGGACGTCTGAGGTAAAGCAGAGGACATGTGTCAGGATGATGCGTATTTCACATTCTTTAAATAAGAGGAGCGTTTGGAGACGTGAAAAGATTCAGTTCTGATAGAGTTAAAGTTACACAAGTGTGTATCTGAGTTGTTGACACATAATGCGGTCAATATGAGTGTGTAAAACAACTTGATTATAAAATGGATTAGCGAGTTCCCTGAACACTTTCTTACACACAGTGCTTGGTTTGTTTAAGATGTAAAGCAATGTGTAAACATGATTTAAGGTTCAAAAACGCTGTATTTTCCACATACCGTGCATGTTTGTATCTCCTCTTTGCTCCGCCTCTCTGGAATGCGCAGATTTTTAACAAAGCTCATGGCTCTGAAAAGCGAGGTGTGCTATGATTGGCCAGTTAACCAGTGAGTAGTGATTGGTCGAATACTGCAAGAGTTTCACGGAAATGAAACGCCTCTTACCATATGCGGAACATCAGGTTCCTCTTCAATTGTACTGACAGGCGATACAATGTCATCGGTACTTCCTTATATCAATTCGAACCCGAATCTGATCCGGAGAATAAAGATGATCAAGCCGATACGTCAACTTTGCCAGCGCCACTTGAGCAGGATGTAAAGGATTGGTAAGGTTTTTAAAAAATACGACATTATAAAGATTTTCCAGTAGTGATCAACCAGTGTTACGCCATGTCTCATCGTGACTCAACAAAGACAATAAACCACATTATAAACACCACATTTGTTGCCTCTAATTGGAACATAATTACTGATTATTAGGACTTATGTTGTCTTTTTTCATGTTGCGCGCGTGTCTGCATCTGCACAAAGACAAACTCAACTCGCATTAGTCCATAACAAAGTCTTTTACAATGAAAATATACTTACAGGCTGCGAATCTGAAGCTTTCTTTTCACAACAAAACACACAGCGTCTCCACGACATGGCTGAGGCGGCGACGATACAATGAGATTTACAATTACGCCCACCTTACTTGCGTATAGATTTGGGCGGTCTTGGTCAAGTCATACCAGGAACTGACATAGATTTGTGGGGGTGTGGTTACACGAGGCGTTTCAGGCAGGTCTGGGTGAGCATTCGCTTTTAGATAGAATGCATCTTTTGTTCCCACACTTTTATTTTTGCAATTTTACGTGTCTAATACATGCATGAGCAACTTATAACACACCAAAGACACAGAAAAACCCATATTCGTGCCATATGACCCCTTTAACTTATTTTCATATTTTCTATTTCTCCTTTATAGGTATCAAGACATGAGGAGACAAATCGGCTTTGAGATTAGGGACATGTGGTATAACCTGGGTAAGTCCCTTTTTAGATGTTGTTTTATTTTCATTATTATATTAAATTGTTTATTTTAAATTTAAATTATGACTATATAGATACGTGCCTGGCCCCCAAGTTAACTTCCGGTCGGTGTTTGATATAATACAACAATTTATTTAATTTAATTCATATTAAAAATGTTTTTGGTATATTAATTGTATTAAATTACATTTAAACTACTCAGCAGTTATTGAGGTTAAGTTAGGGTCACGTAACGTTTTTTATGTTGTTGCCGTGAAACCGTCTATAGTAAAAGTATTATATAATCAATATCAAAGAATTATATTTGATCATTTTGTGAGATTGTAACTGCCGACTATTTGCACAAAGGGATGAACCTTTCACCTTAATTTTATGTTTCCACGGGCAAAAAGTTAATAAAGAAAAGAAATCACGAACTTTGATTTCAGAAACTTTACATATGCAGTGTGTGAATAGGTTACGGTTTTCTCACAGATCTCTTATTTTGGACCGAGGCACCTTCTGGTTATTTAGAGATGTAACAGAGATGCTGTTAAAGTTAAGGTGTTAATTAGAGACATGACAGCTCAGAAACAGGCGCTGCGAAAGAATTTCAGCCTCCATGTTTCTCTCCGAAAAAAATGTTGCCACCTCACGTTAGACGCGTGTCTCAGCAGTCTTCATTAACTCTGAGTTTAGACACATACACCAGAGAGTCGAGATCAGAGCTGCCGGAAACTCTGAAGATCACGGGAGCGCCGATGAAAGTCTCGCGTTGGAGAGCTTTAGAAATTGAGAAAACCAAAATAGCAATTCCCTTTTACACACCGGAGAAAACCACGTAGAAGTTGTTGTTTGACACAAACTGAAAGAGGTTATTTACCGCCCCTGCATACCTGCTCCTGAAATACCGAGTAAATATATCACAAGCAGAAACCAAATCGTTTTTTCCGCATGACATAAAAAAACCATGAAATCAAAATTGTAGAATGTACTTGATGTCTATTGGCTTTGAGAGTCTTTATGCCAGTATACCCATAAACCAAAGTCTTATTTTGCAGATACGCACATTTAAAATTTAAAGTCTCCTTGGGAATAAGACCCAAATATTTTGATGGCACGCTTTAAGAGAGCTCATGAAAGATTTATATGAATTCTCCGTCATGTTTTTTGTCTTGTCCCGCAGGTCCACACAAGATTAAGTTTATCCCGGAGATGGTGGGTCCAATTCTGGAGATGACCCTGGTTCCAGAGATCGAGCTGCGTAAAGCCACCATCCCCATCTTCTTTGACATGATGCAGTGCGAGTTTCACTTCAGACGCTGTTTTCTGATGGTCAGTTTCTTATTTCATTTCAGACGCTGTTTTCTGATGGTCAGTTTCTTATTTCATACACACCAGCAGCAGTGGCCGTTCACATTTAAAGGGACAGTTCACACTTTTTTCATTTATACTTTTTGAAGTCAGTCTGAACCTGTATGCGGTTAAAGTTCAGTGTTTATTCACCCGGATGTGGTTGAAAACCTGTATGCGACTCTTTCTTCAGTGGAACACAAAAGAGGATATTTTGAGAAATGTCTCAGTGGTTTTGTGTTCGTACAATAGAAGTCAATAGGGTTCAATGTTGTTCGGTTTCCAACGTTCTTTAAAATATCTTCTTTTGTGTTCTGCAGAAGAAAGTTTGAAATGACATGAGGGTGAACAAATTATTAAAAAAAAAAACATTATTGGGTGAACTATCCCTTAAACAGTGTTAAATGAACGAAGAGTAGACGGTTTCATCTTAACAACATAAACAAACGTTCCTGCGCATGCGCACTTTTGTGACCCCCAACTGAACTTCCGGTACACATTCACAAACAACAGAGAGTCTGTAGATTATTTCTGAAAACAAGCAAAAGAAACCGAGGAGAACCGTTCCTTGGCTAAACTTGTCTCTCCAATATTTAGACTGCGATACCAAGCTCGACCACTAGATGTCAATGTACCATACGGTTTCTTTAAATGCGACCACTACAGGACCCATTCCACAAATTGTTTATTTAATACAATTATTATACAGTAAAATAATAATACAAATGAATAATAACATAAATTAAATAAAATATAAATAGTTATATTATTAGCTACTAGCCAAACACAAACCGGAAGTTAACGATGAGGTAACTCAAAATGGCCGACTTCCTGGACAGTGTGCTGACTACTGAATGAGGGAGCTGATTGAGACACAGCCACAAACTTTATTGTGGAGATGGTTGTCATTTTCGGAAAGCTTTGACACTGTTCCTGAATCATATTTCTAAGGGCTTACGAGAGCATTTTTTGCTGTTTTGTCAGAAGTAAAAGTTCTGTACCGCTCTGTAAATGTTTAGATTTCAGCATTGAATGCTTTTTATCTGAACATGCTTTCAAAAGTGTCGAAGATCTGAAACAGCAGCGTTCCAATAAACCGTGTTTCGACTCTCGTCTTATCTTTTCACCTATATGTGTCAGTATCGAGTGAAGGAGAAGTGCCCGCAGAGATGAGATTTACTGCTGTAAGGTCACTGATTCACAACATTCTCTGGTTTGCTTTTATAAAAATCTGCATTTATATGGGTTCAGTTTTCGGAAGTTTTGTCGTTTATGGATCGAGGTTGATATTGTACAGATGATGGCAGGTCAGGTTCCATCTAAAGTGACTCAAACATTCTGCTTGTTCAGACCTGCATTAATATGAGGACGACGATGATGTCAGCTGTCTAAATATCTGGGCTAAATGTGGAATGAACAGACAGATGGCATCTTGAGACACAGATAAAAAATGGTAGATATTTTTGGAGGAGTTTTAAAGGAACGGTTCACCTAAAAGTTAACCATCAAATGTGTTATTTCAAACCGAATTGTGAAAAAATCGGTCTGTTTCTCGCACAAAGCTATCATATATGGTCTCAGAAAACTTGATATTTAGTCGAGTGGGCAACTTTTATACAGTAACTCTTATAGTGTGTTCAGACCAAACGCGAATGAAGCGTTAAGCGCGAGTGATTTACATGTTAAGTCAATGCAAAGACGCGATAGACCTACTTGCGGCACGATTCGCGTGAATGAGGCTGCGCGAATGAGGCGAATTGAGCGTTTCGGGTGTTTGACGCGTGATTTGCGCGAGTTGAAAAATCTGAACTTTGCGAAAATTCGCGCCGCGTTAACCAATCAGGAGCTTGCTCTAGTAGTGACGTTCAGCGTCTGTGCACGAAGGCAGCCCAGAGAAACAGATAAGCAACGCAACTGAAGTCTATTTGAATTATAAACAAAGAGCGTCTTTGCACTGACTAATCACATATTTAAAAACTACAATACTCATTTCTCGCTAGAAATGCAATCAGAAGTTGTTGAAAGTGAAAATGAAACTTACATTTATACAAAACTATGCTCCAACGGGCGTTTCGGCCGCCATTTTATTTTTCCGAGCTTGCGTCTGTTGTGAATTTCACGTGCGAATGAAGCGAGTAAACTCAAAATGTTCAAGCATCCAACTACGCGCGAATAGCGCGATTCATTCGCGCAAGTCGCGTTTGGTCTGAACACACTATCACGGTGTTTGTTTGGAGCCTGGCTGCTCCAGTCCCTATCCGCTTTCATTATTAACATATTTCTCTAGATATGTGTGCATTTAGTGTAGAGTTTGGCAAATGACAGGTGGAATCTAGCTTCTCGTGCAGTTCATCTCAAAAATCTTGATCTGTGATGTGCTCTTCTTTAAGATCAAGAGGATTTGAAACGCAATCTCAGACAGCTGTCTCTCTCTCTCTCGCTCTCTCTCGCTCTCTCTCACTGTCTGATGAAGCTTATTGATGCTAATAAGCAGATAACATTGAGCTCACAGTTGGTGAGACTGATAACGGCTGATTACTCTTTGACACCAGAGACGGAGAGAGAGAAAGAGAGAAGGAAGGAGGGAGGGAGGAGGGCTGGGAGGAACGACGCTAATGAAATGAAAAATTAGCCACACTGGTTATTTACGGCCGCTGTGTTTAATTGCAGTTCGAGAACGAGATCATCACCAAACTGGATCATGAGGTGGAAGGAGGAAGAGGAGACGAGCAGTACAAAATCCTGTTCCAGAAGATGTGAGCGCTCCTTACACACATGCACGCGTATCTTCCGCACACGCATAATTACCATAATTAAAGTGTTCTGCAACAGAGATTCAAGCATTAAAGTTCAACATGAAATTAAGATTGACTTTATATACTTTCTAAAGAGCTCATATCATGAAAGGTTTACACTTGATCTTTTGAGGGCAAGAGGTATGGAAACAGTAATTTTCAGAGCTCTAAAGCACCCCATTTATTTCCTATAACTGAGCTGCAAAAATGACTTGTCGCAGCGTCACACAAATAAAATAATGAATGCATAACCGTCCACATTTCCAGTCTTACTCAACTTTGAGGCCCAATTTTGAAGATGTTTCTATTTGAAAAGATTCCTGATTATTTGGTCTCAGTTTATGAGGTTTGCGAGATTTGCGAATAATATATTTCTCAGATATGTTTAATTCCACCATCATTCCATAACGGCTTATTGAAAAAAAAATTTTTAACTTGACTCGACTCAGAGCTGGAGTAATGCTTGACATATAAATGCGCAAACAAAAAACTTTCTGAGGGGAAAGTGGGCAGTGATAAAAAAACAGATGCCATCAAAAAATGTAATATAAATGTCAAGGATGTTATTGTGCGTGTTAGTCTTTATTGTTTTTATTGAAATGTAATGACTTTCTGCCTCAGAAACAAGTTTCTCTGCTAATATAAATGATGCTCCACTGGCAAAGAAACCCCATATTAACGGCTTACTCTTGATGTTGTAATGAAATCCTGATCAATCAATTCAATACCACCTTAAATAGTTTGCAAATGTAGTTTATTTTCCAGAAGTGTGATTGGATGCTTAATGGGTTTATATGTGCGTACCACATGTGTGTGTCAGACTGTTGGAGCACTGCAGGAAACACAAGTATCTGGCAAAGTCTGGTGAGACATTCGTGACGTTGGTGGTCCGTCTCTTGGAGAGACTTCTGGACTACAGGACCATCATGCACGACGAGAACAAAGAGAACCGCATGAGCTGCACTGTTAATGTGCTGGTGAGAAAAACACGATGTCACTACACTCCTTTACACGTGTTTATACTTTACCACACAATGCAAAGAAAAACCTTCCTCTGATGTGTTAAAGGTGATTTTGAAAGTCCAGCTGGCATATGCACAAAGACACAACATTAGAGAGATAATGGATTCTTCTAGAACTCATTATCTGTTAAAGACGGTTCTCTGAATGTTTAGTGAAGAGAATGTGACATTGTTTGTGGTTCTTTCGGTTGTAGAATTTCTACAAGGAGATCGAAAGAGAAGAGATGTATATCCGGTGAGAGGCTTTTATTCCTTCTTTTTTCCTTTTCCCTTCCTTACACCTTCCTTTGTGTGTGTGTGTGTGTGTGTGTGTGTGTGTGTTCATGTTTGTATATCCCGGTGGGGACCTAAACCTGAATACACACCAACACATGGGGACTCGTGTCACTGTGGGGACCAAAATTGAGGTCCCCAGGGGCAAAAAAGCTAATAAATTGTACAGAACAATATTTTTTACAAATCTAAAAAGGCAAAAAGTGTTCTATGATCTTTAGGTTTAGGGATAGGGTTAGGGGATAGGGGTAGAATATACAGTTTGTACAGTATAAAAACATTACGCCTATGGACTGTCCCCACGGGGATAGTCAACCAAAGCCTGTGCGTGTGTGTGTGTGTGTGTGTGTGTGTGTGTGTGTGTGTGTGTGTGTGTTTGTACATAACTTAACTGTAAAACTATTTTACTGAACACTGTTTTATTTTAAGAAGGATAAGGTTTAATATAGAAATGTAATCTAGTAGATGCTGGGAACTGAATGGCCTTTGTGAGCTTTTTTCTTGTAATAGAGTTTGTGTTCAGATTGTTAAATGTATGTATGTGTGTGTGTGTGTGTGTGTGTGTGTGTGTGTGTGTGTGTGTGTGTGTGTGTAGGTACCTGTATAAACTGTGTGACCTGCACAAAGAGTGTGATAATTACACAGAAGCCGGATACACACTACTGCTGCACGCCAAACTCCTGAAGGTGACGTCACACACACGAGAATATCTTATTCTTAAAAAAAAATCTGGATATTTTTCCACAAAGATTTTGTTAGGTTTAGATATGTAGATAGATATGTATGAAGATATCTCATTGTTGAACAGATTACTTGTATAAATTGAGAGTGAATTGTCTCGTATGACATTAAGAAATCCATTTCAAGTTCTGGTTTGTGACAAATCTCTTTAGGTCGGACTCTCAAATTTGGTAAAATCCAGGATTACAGCGTTTACAGCGATAAGTGTTAACTGTTAATCTTAACTACATATTTCATTTTATTATTATTATCAAAGTATTAAATGCTTATTTGTATAATTTTTTGTAAAGGTCTGAACAAAAAGTGATTCAAAATCAGTTTTATATTATTTACTATAGTAAATTGTAGTATACTATATTGTTCACCGTTCTGTGGGATTAACGGTAGTAGTGTAGTTTACGTAAAGGATAATCCACAGCTAGCCATGCGCTAAAGGGTTTTAATGCACGGCAAATTGTGGATTATCCCGCTTATACCATGGTCATTTGCCAAGTTAAATCTTTTATTGATGTTTACAGTGAAATTTTAGATCAAACAGGTGAAAATTACAGTGATTTTGTCAGTTAAATGTCAAATGTAATCAAATTTACTGGAGCTACCTGTGCGTTATAGGGTTTTAATGCACACCTTCCAGCCAATCAGAATCGAGTATTCAAAAAGACCATGGTATAATATCATTCTTACTACAGTAAGGTTCAAAAACAGTATAGTATTTATCCAGTTTACTACAGATATACAGTGTATTTATGTGCATGATTTTGGCGGCAGGATTAATATCTATATTAATATATGCTGGTGTTGTCTCGGGGCTTTTCTCGAGTAGGTTTGAGGTTTGTTCAGCGCGTTACGAAAGGACTCGATTAGGGAATTGGCTGTCACAATAAGCGAGGGAACACCACGTTCTCACAATCCCACGCAGCTTCTTTTCATAAATAGCTGCCTGCCACGGCCGTACAAGAGTATCGCTGGAGCACAAGCACCTTAAGACACAACACCCGCTCCAGAGTCCACAGAAACAACGGCACGGCACGACAAGACCGAAGCTCACGCTGGTGTCAGCTCATTATCTGCTCGTGTGGAAGTCACTCCTGAAACACTGATTTAACCTTCCTTCCGGTTCCTGCTCTTTATTGTAGAAATGTTCTCAGTGAGTTTATCCATCATGACAGTTTGTGCGGAGGGAACACCAGAGATTCTCCACAGGGAGAAAGTGGAGGAACGGGCTGCTTCACGCTGAGACAGCCGCTTGTCGTCAGTTCAGTCGTGTCGACCTGTCTTGCTCTCTGGTGGCACTAACATTTTAATCACAACTTTCCTAAGAGAGCGGAAGCTAAAGTTCAGTAGAGATCTGCACGTTTAACATCCTGAGACCCCCAAAAGATTTTTATGAATGCATTTTAGCAGACGCGACATAGTAGGTCATTCACACAGTGTTGTCATTATTTAGCTCTTTTAAGACCCTACCACAGCATTTAACGTCACAGTAAAAAAAAGCACTTCTCTACATTACTTAAATCTTGTATTGATACAACTTTATTCTCACCTTTTTTTACTTTATTCCAAAATATTACATATTTATTCTTGGAATTTTTACATAATTCTCAAAATGACTATTTAAATTGGACTTTTTTCCTGAAATATTACTACTTAAATCATGTATTGCTATGACTTTATTCTCGTAATTTTGACTTGTATTCTCAAAATATTATGACTTTATTCTTTTAATTTTTACTTCTTTCTCAAAATCTTGTGGCTTCATTCACACAATTTTGACTTTTATTCTCCAAATATTATGACTTAATTCACTTAATTTTGACCTTTATTCAATTTTTTTTACTTTATCCTTGTATTTTTTCTGTTATTCTCAAAATATTATGACTTAATTCTTGTCATTTTTACTTTATTTAAAAAATATATTGCAACTATAATTTCACAACACTACTTGACTTGATTCCTAAATGAATGACTACATTCTCATAATCGTAATTTTTTTAACATGGCACTAAAACGCTGTCATGCCTGCATGCGTGCTCATTTAAAAAGCTTTATGGAGCTCGACTGATGTTAACACACAGCATATTTATGGGCATATTAGTTCCATGTGACTGCTGTAATACACTTAATGTCTGTCTCTAGAGTCATCTGACTGGGCCATAAGCGACATTAATTTGCTGATGTCAGAAGTTGAACCGTTGGACAGCAGTGGGACTGTTTTGGGGATCTGATCTCGCTGATGATGCTTGACCCCCGCACAACGTGAAATGTCAATGACGATTATACTGCTCTGAATGAGTTGTGACGGGGCCCTTAGCACAATACAGCATCTCAACATGACAGCCAATAGCAGAGCTCGTCAGGACTGTCATCTGACCCATTCCAGCCTATCAGGTCGCTTGTAATCCTGCGTGTATGTGTGTGTGTTTGTTCCACAGAGGCAGTGAACTGAAAGGTCAGCGAAAAGCAACCAAGAGCTCTTAATCTCTGCGGTTTCTTCCTTTATAATCACTCGTTTACAGAATCCAGCTGAATGTGTAATGAATATTATAGTGTGGTCACATAACTCAGTGTTATCAGACGGCCTCCGGGCACTGGCATCAGTAATACAGCTAAAACCCTGCAAGAGATCGCTGCACAACAAAATTAATAAAGCTTGTGTGCGTGCGTGTGTGCATTTTCAATATTTTCTTTTGCTGTTTCAAAGGGTTATATACATTTTTAAATCATTTTATTTATAAAATAAAGCATATTCAAATGCTTTCTTCGCGTGTCACAATATCAGATTTTCCTACACGATTATCACAGCCAAAAGCATTATTAATGATAACGATAATATCAAGATATTTGATTGAACAAACAAATAAATAAATAAATGATATCAGTCAAATTCGTCTTTCATTTTGGATATTTTGTGTTTTCCCGTTATTGGCCAAAGGCTGAGGGATTGTAACCATTGTTGCTCTTAAAGTGTCAACCAGTTACTGGCATTGAATTATTTACGCTATTATCATATCTGTAGTATCAACACAGTATCAATAATTCCTGTTGTTAATATCGTTAATATTTTTGACGATGCCTGAACGTAAAATCCAGTATAACTTTTCATTTCCATCCTTCAGTAACAGAAACTTTACTAGTTAAGTTTCAATAAATGATCTTCAGCGTTTGACGTTTCAAGTACTAAAAATACAGTGTATATTCACAGAACAATGCACTCATAAGCCCTTAAAATAAAATAAAAGCTGTATATTTCAGAATGCATGTGCATTTCTATTTTTCATGCCCTTATGATTCTTTTAGTTGGATAATGCTGTATATTTGAAAGTTTAGACTAAAGTAGGTCACTGGCAGGTAAAACTGTGTATGAAGTCTGTAATTGTGATGGTTTTTTCAGTGGTCTGAAGAGGCGTGTGCCGCTCATCTGACGCAAAGAGACGGTTACCAGGCAAGCACTCAATGTCAACTCAAAGATCAACTCTACCAGGAGATCATCAACTACTTCGACAAGGGCAAGGTAACTGGAAAGTTATTCATCCATCTGAGTTCCTGTGCGTGCATCAGACAGAAGTTCTAAAGCTCCACGACTGCCTGTCTAAAACAGCCTCAAATGTGCAGCGGTTGAGAGAGAGAGAGAGAATTGGTTGGTGTTATGGCTGCATCTCTATTAGTCTCACAGGCTGAGGGGATTTGGGGGTTATAAGGGTCCGTGCTGAGATCTGTGTTTAACGTTGAGCTCTCGCAGTCGGGGACTCACTTACCAATTCCTCTCGCCCTGAACCGGACCCTATGATTGAGGTCAGCTTTTTGTCCGAGTATGTCTGCTTGTGTCAAACAGAGAGAGCATGAAGAGATCAGTCAGTATTCACTTTCATAGGCAAAATTTCAGCTTTTAAGAGCGATCGAATTATACTCAGCTGGGATATACACTCTTAAAAATAAAGGGGCT
The DNA here is from genome assembly GCF_024868665.1 of Triplophysa rosa. NCBI lineage: Eukaryota > Metazoa > Chordata > Actinopteri > Cypriniformes > Nemacheilidae > Triplophysa > Triplophysa rosa. The sequence goes on from NC_079907.1 coordinate 1,863,960, forward strand.
TTACGATGCCAAATTTTGCAATTCAGGAAAGAACACCCGAAGAATCTTTTTGATTGACGAAAGGTTCTTTGTAATGGAAATGTTCTATGAAAAGGTAAGACGGAAATGATTCAAAGTACATTTGACTGAATGGCTCTTTGGTGAATCAAAAGTGGTTCCTCTTTGGCATCGCTGCGAAGAACCTTTTGTAGAACCTTTGTTTTTAAGAGTTGGACCGTCGTGTCCCGAGATGTGAGAAGGCAACAAATAAACGTTTTACCTGAACAACCCAGCAGCCAAAATCGTTAATGCTTTGTTTAATATAATATTGGGGCCGTCAAATGATTAATCACATCCAGAATAAAAGTTTCTGTTTACAAAATATATGTGCACTGTGCCTTTTAATTTTGTAATTATAAACACACACATACATGCATACACATTTAGGAATATTTACATGTATTTATTTATGTTAATTATAACCATAATTTAAATTGTACATAAATGTTTATTAATTTTTATATTTTTCTTAAATTTATGCGTGTTTGTTTTCATAAATACAAAATGCACAGTACACAGACGAATACAATGTAAACACAAACTTTTATTCTGGATGCGATTAATCGTTTGACAGCCCTGTATTACACTGTATAGTGAAATTTCACTTAAACTTTCACATGATCGGAATATATAATATTTATTTCATAATCATTTTTACCATTATAATTTAATGCATGCCAAACGGAGACTTAAGAGAATATTTTGAGTTTAAGGAATGATTCCAACGAATCGTTCAAAATGTGAATCGGTTCATTACAACTTGGTTGATGGAAAATGAATCAAACAGTAATAGTGTAATTTAAATGAAATAGCCGATGTGTGACAGCGTGGAAACATGAATTATACTTGAATTATACACTCTTTAAGAAACCTAATGAGAAGATAAAAGCACATTAACGTCATTTGATATTCACACCGTTACTTCATTTTATTGTACCAGAGAAATCTTTGTGCCTTTGTGAATATTATTATATAAATCACACAGCTCTAGTAGAATGTCCTGCATTTTATTATTTGATTGTTTTTTCTGCTTTTAGTTTGTTTTATTCACAATGTTCCTCTGGTCATGAATAAGCAAATTCACAGGCTTTCCTTTAATCTCGCACTCCTCCAGACTGCAGACACCATTACTGCCAGCCTTCTCAATAATAATACTCTGCAGATATTGATATATAATCACAGTCTGTTTCTGTGCCGGCGGGGTGAACTCAAAACTTTGAATTCGTTTTAGATCAGATCCTGTGCAACAGAAGTTAAATGCCGGCTGGAGGTTTTATTTACTGGCATTTGAAGTTACAAATCTGATATGAGATGATGTCATAGCCGTTTTTGGCATGAAACTCAAAGAAAATGAGTTTGTGTCCGGATGTTGGTTCACTGAATAAAGCGCCAGATTTACTTCCAAAGATTCAAGGTCGAAGTCAAGGTGCATTACACAGAAACTCATGGCTCTGAACAGGAACGCTATAACAGGACGATTTCACAACGGCTCTCAATTTTTCATCTTCACTCTTTTAAAAAAATATAACGTTTATTTGCAAAAACGATATATTTTTTAAAGATAAAATAAAATATTGTTCTTATTTATTATAAAATAATTATGGGAAATATTGTGTTATGTTATAGCGTGTTGTATATAGTATGTTATGTTTCATAGTGTTTTTTTACGTTATTATTAAAACAACCTAACTGCAGTTTGATTGATATTACTTACAATGCACAATAAAAAAACATGATTTTTTTTAACTGATTAGTTTTTGCAAATGAATTCTTCATATTGATTCCCAAATCTGTCAATATTGATAAACAAATAAATACAAACATAAATCTACCAAAGTAAATCAATTTAAATTAGCATTTATCATTTTCCTTCATTTATTTATTCATTCATTTTTTATGTCCACTTTTATTCATTTCTGTGTTTTTGTCAATGTGTATTTATTTATTTCCATATTTACCATATGGGCACATAAATATGGAAATAAATAAATGTGGGAGAAGTATAAATACTGATTTTATACATTTATTTACTTTTTATATTTCTGCCATTGAAGAATCCCATAAAAAGAATGGACCAGATTGATAACAAAATGAGTTTAAACCACAATCTTACAGAAAATCATTTACGAATGCACTGAACAATTCTTTATGGATTTTACAAACTCAACGTTGTTTTGCATCCAAAACAAGGCAAACCCAATCGAATTGTTTACAAGATGTGTTCTATATCACATAACCATGTTTTGCCGTGTTAATTTCCCACGATGTTTGACGTCTGATGTGTGTGTGTGTGTAGATGTGGGAGGAAGCCATTATCCTGGGGAAGGAGTTAGCTGAACAGTATGAGAACGAGATGTTTGACTTTGAACAGCTGAGCGCTTTGCTGGTAACTACAAACTTTCTCTTTTAACCTCTCCGACTGATACGAACAATTAATGAGTTATTCTGGCCTTTGAAGTCTACTAAACGGACTAAATTGTGTTAAAAAATATAGAATTTGGGCTTTTAATGAGATCCTGCGCTTTCTTCATTACTGCAGTGTTGTTTAATTGCCACTAAATGACAAATTGATCCAGACAGACAGAAAGAAAGGATGCGTTTCCGATAAGCTTCACTTTTAATTTAACTCAAGTGACGTCAGCACGTTTTGCTAAATTTGACCAAAAGCTTGTAAACAACTTTTATAATGACCCGGCAGAAACTGAGCTCAACTTCTTATTTGCCTTCTTATTCGTTTAGTGCAGAACAATGTGAGCTATTCAACCCAGAATTACTTTTAATAATTAATCATACTTTGGTCAATTTCTCATATGTGTATAACATACTGTATATGTTAGGTATTTTAACGGTGTGTTTTATTATTAACTATGTAATTATATTGAAAATGTAGTAACATGTTTAGTTCTGTATTTTGAGAATATGTTGATTAGAAAAAAAGGAAAGCGGGTCTGATCTTGAAATCAGATTATTTTAGAGACTTGCAGGTGAATTTTTTAACCCGGGGGCTGTAATACTTTGGACATCTTTCACTTTCTAAGTATGATTGTATGACAATTTCTCTTTTTCTTACAGAGAAAGCAGGCTCAGTTTTATGAGAATATTGTGAAAGTGATCAGACCCAAGCCAGATTACTTTGCTGTGGGTTATTATGGGATTGGATTTCCTTCCTTCCTCAGGGTGAGTCTCAGAATCCAGAATAGTCTGTTGTAATGTCAGTGTAAAGATTTGTGTTTATGACTGTGCGTGATATCCAGGGAATGTAAAATTTGATTTGAATTTCATTCATCTGTGTTACTGCTCATTTATGAAAATACTATAAATACTATTTGATAAAATACTGTACTGATGTTAACTTGCAATGTTACAAATCAATATCAACCAGCATTAATAAATGGTGCTAAATCATTCTTCAATGTTCTTCCTAATAACTGTTACTAAACTATTGTTTTATTGGCATGTATTCTACAAAATACTACAGTATATAAATTCCTACCTGGCTATTACCTGGCAGCAAAAATAACGCTGTTAAAGAATATCTGTCACGTGCACATTAAGGTTTTCCCACTGTTGTTGGTGTTTTACATGAATCTGTTGGTCGTGTATATTCTTGAGCTCAAACAAACGGTTGCAGTTCAGTTTGCATCCACTAGGGGCGCAGCGATTACACGCTTCTTCTTTAAGCCTGTCCTCGTGGGACAACATCACTTCAGATACGTTTGTAATTCTTCTAAAGCTCTTCCAGCGGCTCGCAGTCACACATCTTCCACCCTGTCATCCTGGACAAAGAAAGTCAGACGTCTAAAGGCCGATCGCCTCCCGCTGGTGTTGACATGTTGCTCCGCGGAGAGACGCTTTGGCTTTGGGAAATTGGAAATGAATTGCAATCTCGTTTTCCTCCTCAAAGTGGCACTTTTGTATGCGTGAGGGGTCGTCTGAGAGCCGACGGTTTATTCAGTCGTGCTCTGAATCGCTAGCGGTGTGGAAACACCCGTCGAGGGCACAATGCAATTTGTCACGTTATCGCTCAAAGCAGATCTGAAAACTGCCCCGGGCATATTCCACCTCTAATTGGGCAAGAGAAATAAAATCTTCATGTGTGGAGAAATAGTACAGTAGTACCGCTCAACACATACCCATCATACTGTGTGTGTTTACGAGCACGCGGTTGTTTGTGTGTAGTCAACATGAGAGGAAACATGTTGACGGTGTTGTAGGTGGATGTGTTGTCACAAAAATGTGCAATAATTGAACGTTGCCTCTTTGCAAAATGCCTCTGATTTACAACGAAATTGCCAATTTTTTTAGAAATACAGAATATCATTAGAAATACAGAATGGTATTTAAAAAATGATGAAATTGACTCTTACCCAGAGTTATTTGATTGTAATTAATGTGATATTGCGATGATTCACAGGCAGTCCTTAAATGTTGTAAATCTGAACTGGACATGTGTAAGATGTAAAAACTCAATAGTATTAAAATGCATTATTGTATTTTTTTATATTACCTATTGATGTGCCAATTGTCAACTGCCGTAGGACCTTTGTTTATCTGATTTATACATTTTGTTGTATTTTTTTACGGAGGATCAAGCTGCTTAAAGAATAAAATGACTCGATTTAATAATTCAAACATAAAAATGAAAATAAATCACTTTTTAAATGGACAGATGTTCAAAACAGTTTATTTAATACATGTTTTAAAATGTAGTTTTATAGCACAATATAACAAATTAAAAAATGTTTAATTTATAAATAGACAAAGGTCAAACTGTTTATTAATTAAAACACAAAAAGCACAATAATACATCATTTTAAAAGCACATTTTAAATGGCTTTAAAATGTTAATTTAATTTACAAGGTTAATTTATCCAGTCCAATCTTTTAATGAAACGGAGTTTTTCTTTTACTACGTGATGCTTTGATGATGACTTTGCGTGTGATGTTTAGAAAGGAATGAAAGGAACATTTAATAGTGGAGGTCTCTTGATCCAGGTGTGCGTTCATTGAAATGTCGTTGTTGTTGTTGTTGTTGTTTCAGAACAAGATGTTCATGTATCGGGGGAAGGAGTATGAACGCTGGGAGGATTTCAAGGCGAGACTGCTCACTCAGTTCCCCAACGCTGAGAAGATGAAGACCACCACCCCCCCCAGTGAAGATATCAGAAACTCATCTGGACAGTGTATCCTTGCAGCACGTCATGACCACATTCACATCTATCAGACACTCGTGTATGACGTCACTGTCTCACTTTATTGTTTCTTAGTTTGTTTAAAACAGACATCCAGTGTTTCACAGTGAAACCCATTCTAGAGCTGCCACCGAAGTTCCAGAACAAACCCGTGTCAGAACAGATTGTCAGGTGAGAATCTGTCTGTCTGACGATGTGTCTGTTTATCCTTCTGTCTATCTTTCCATGTGTCTCTATCTCCCATCACTCTGTCTGTCTGTCTGTCTGTCCATCCATCCCCCTTTGTGTCTGTCTGTTTGTCCTTCCGTCTGTTCATCCATTTAATCCATCTCTCTGTCTGTCCATTTGTCTCTCTGTCTGTCTGTTCGTCCTTCTGTCTGTTTGTTCTTCTGTCTGTCTGTCCATCTATCTCTGTTGGTCCATTCTTCTTCCTTCCTTGTGTCATTCTGTCTGTCCATCCGTCTCTCCACCCACACATCTGTCTGTCTATTAAACTGTTCTTTTGTCTGGCTGACCTTCAGTCTGTCTTTCTGTACATCCGTCTGTCTGTCTCTCCTTTTTATCTGTCTGTTGTCTGTCTGTCCAGTAATCTCAGAGTTCTTGGTACATGTAACATTCTATAATTTTTCTTTCATAACTACTGGCCTGTGTTTGTGTGTCTTCAGTTACAGGTGTGTGTGTGTGCGCGTGCGTGTGTGGAAGGGTAAACCCTACGGTATGGGGACAAAATGTCCCCACAAAGATGGCAATATCCAAAATCCTTGTCCTTGTGAAGCTTATAAATCATACAGAATGAACTTTTGTGAAAATGTAAAAGAGCAGACAGTTGTGTGTGATTGTTAGGGTTAGGGAATATGATATACAGTTTGTAAAGTATAAAAACCACTGCGTCTATGGAATGTCCCCATAAAACATGGAAACCCAACCTGTGTGGGGTTGTGCGCGTGCATGCGTGTGTATGTGCGCGTGCATGCGTGTGTGTGTGCGCGTGTGCATGTGTCTGTGTGTGTGCATGCGTGCGTGCCTGTGCGCATGCATGCGTGTGTGTGTGTCTGTGTGCGTGCATGCGTGCGTGCCTGTGCGCATGCATGCGTGTGTGTGTGCGTGCGTGCGTGCGTGCGTGTGTGTGTTCATGTTTGTATATCCCGGTGGGGACCTAAACCCGAATGCACACCAACACATGGGGACTCGTGTCACCGTGGGGACCAAAATTGAGGTCCCCATGGGCAAAAAAGCTTATAAATTGTACAGAACAATATTTTTTTTAAATGCAAAAAGTTTTCTATGATCTTTAGGGATAGGGGATAGAATATACAGTTTGTACAGTATAAAAACATTACGCCTATGGACTGTCCCCACGGGGATAGTCAACCAAAGCGTGTGCGTGCGTGTGTGTGTGTGAGCTGGCAGATCTGCTCTCTTGGGTTCATGTGCTTCAGAACGCAGCTGATTAAAATGGAAATGTGCACACGGTGTTTGACCTCACTACACTCCTCTGTTAATGCATCACACACGCAAACACACACACACACACACACCTGTAACTGAAGCATAATTCTGTTTGAGGCTGAATTCAACGCTGCATGGCAAACAGGGCTGTTATCACAAATCTCCATCAAGCAGTGGAGGCAGCTTACCGCAGCCAATCAGAGCCAGCAGTGAGCATGAAAAGTAATTAAAGCTCACTATTTACCCACAATTCCCCTGTCTCTGAATAAACAAGCCTTAAAGAGAGAGAGGTCACGTGACAGGATGTGATTTCAGTGTGTCTCACGCCTCAGGCTGGATCCGTCTCACCTGCAGCTAATACATTTGTAAATGTTGTAATTGGTTAGCTGTGTCATTTGAAATGGTTTGAAAGCGCGTCCAGCGGTCGGACTTCAGGCGTGTTTGCATTTAGGACGCGTCTCACAACTCCGGTCACAACTGGATTCATCGTCGGCCATTGATAATGAAAATCACACCCAGACGATCGGCTTCAGTTTCATGTGTTTGTGAAAATGTGGCTGTGTCTATGTGTTCCGCGCTTTTTTTTCTTTTGCTAGCAGAACCGATGGTTGTTTTTCTCATCAGTCAGACATGATGGTTTTCAGACACTGACAGGGTTATGTTTTATTTATATTTGGGTGTAATTATATATATTTGCGTGTCAGCTGCATAGTCTCTAATAAGAAATATTTTATTTTGTGAAGTTAATGAGATACAAACTGATCTATTGTTCATAATGTCAACAATTTAGCCTTAATCTCGTCTAGTATCAACCTACATTACACATTTACACTTATGCATTAGGCAGACGCTTTTATCCAAAGCGACTTACATTGGATTATTCTATAAATGTATTTCTAAGTCTGTGCTATCCCTGGGATCGAACCCATGATGTTGGCGTTGCTAGCGCCGCGCTCGAACCACTGAGCCACAGGAACGCAGGACACCTCTGAATGTGTTACTTATAGTTGTTTCTGGATGTCAAACTAGGACAGGAAAAAGTATAACATCATCTTAAAAAATTGTTTAGGATGAGCAACAGCGTTTATTTGTTTACTCCGTTCACCGGGGACGAGAACTGTTGTCATTTTATTGAGTTTGTGTGTCGTACAAATCGGACCTTCTTACAAGCACATGCTTCTCCATCCTCATCCCACGCTTTCAGAATCGAACCTCTTGACCGAATACAGCTCAACGGCCCACCGATTCAGGGATGAATTACCGATTCTTGCTTTTCCTTTCAGCTTTTACACCGTCAATGAGGTCCAGAAATTTCAGTATTCACGACCGGTCAGAAAAGGAGAGAAAGATCCGGACAATGAGTTCTCTGTAAGTTTGCTTTTCTGCACATTTTTTTCTTTAATAACCGATTTTGCTGTGTTGTTTCAGTCAATGCGTGTTAAAAGAGAAGCTCAAAACTCTCGAATACTTCTTTAGAACATCTTTAGAAATTCAGTTATTAAAGAGAGATGGCACATTTAAGAAAATTAAAGCGTTGAATTAAGATATAAAGTCCCTTTTATTCACATCTGTGTTTGGTAAACATCCATTAAACTCCACTAAATGAAGAGTGAGGCATAAAATGAAAAAAAAAACTGTATATGTGCAGGAATAAATTGAGGTCACTCTTTCTTTTAAATGTGTGACTTTGCTAAAAGCTTTTTTGCTAACTGTTCACGTAATGTTGTGCTTAATGTTGTGTTCTATTTTTTCAAAAGAACATGTGGATTGAAAGGACGACTTATGTAACCGCCTATAAACTGCCGGGCATCCTGCGCTGGTTTGAAGTCCTGTCTGTGTCAGCGGTGAGTACGACAGCTTTCATCATTCACGCTTACCCATGTGACCTTTCACAACGTCAGACACGAGCTGTCTCACCCCCTCTGCACTCCAGGACAGTAGAGATGACCTGTCTTACTCCTTTTAAACTCTAGACATGACCCGCCTCACTCTCTCTACAATCCAGTACAGTAGACATGACCTGTCTCACCACCTCTGCAATCCAGTACAGTAGACATGACCTGTCTCACCACCTCTGCAATCCAGTACAATATAAAGGACCTGTCTCACCCCTTTTAAACTCTACACATGTCCCATCTCACCCCTTTCTGCATTCCAGTACAGTAAACATAACCTGTCTCACCACCTCTACACTCCAGTACAGTTGACCTGACCTGTCTCACCCCTTTTAAACTTTAAACATGACCTGTCTCACCCACCTCTACAATCCAGTACAGTAGACATGACCTGTCTCACCACCTCTACACTCCAGTACAGTTGACCTGACCTGTCTCACCCCTTTTAAACTTTAAACATGACCTGTCTCACCCACCTCTACAATCCAGTACAGTAGACATGACCTGTCTCACCACCTCTACACTCCAGTACAGTTGACCTGACCTGTCTCACCCCTTTTAAACTTTAAACATGACCTGTCTCACCCACCTCTACAATCCAGTACAGTAGACATGACCTGTCTCACCACCTCTACACTCCAGTACAGTTGACCTGACCTGTCTCACCCCTTTTAAACTTTAAACATGACCTGTCTCACCCACCTCTACAATCCAGTACAGTAGACATGACCTGTCTCACCACCTCTACACTCCAGTACAGTTGACCTGACCTGTCTCACCCCTTTTAAACTTTAAACATGACCTGTCTCACCCACCTCTACAATCCAGTACAGTAGACATGACCTGTCTCACCACCTCTACACTCCAGCACAGATGACCTGACCTGTCTTACTCCTTTTAAACTCTAAACATGACCCGTCTCACTCTCTCTACAATCCAGTACAGTAGACATGACCTGTCTCACCACCTCTACACTCCAGCACAGTTGACCTGACCTGTCTTACTCCTTTTAAACTCTAGACATGACCTGTCTCACCCCTTTCTGCATTACAGTACAGTAAACATGACCTGTCTCACCACCTCTACACTCCAGCACAGTTGTCCTGACCTGTCTCACCCCTTTTAAACTCTAAACATGTCGCATCTCACCCCCCTCTCTACTCTAGTACAGTAGAAATGACCTGTCTCACCCTCTCTACACTCCAGTACACTGAGGAAGACCTGTCTCACCCATTTTTACTCTAGACATAACCTGTCTCACCCTCTCTACACTCCACTGCAGTAGACATGACTCGTCTCACCACTTTCTGCACCCTAGTACAGTAGGCATCACCCCTCGCACTACACTTCAGTTTAACAGATCTGAGGTAATGTGTGTCTTTTCCTCCAGAATGCTGTTCTGTTAGTATGTGTCGTAGTGTTTCTCAGTCCCCCGTGTGCTAGAGAGTTGTGATCGTGTGTCTTGGCACAGTGGATATCAATATGCCACTATAGACTGCAGGGCAGAGGAGATTCTCTGGCTGTGTGTTATGACCAGACTGGATGTACTGTTGTTTGTCCATTATGATGTACACACACTCTCTTTAGCTCTCTCTCTCTCTCGCCATCTGGCTGTATACTCAGATAGCATCTCATTAGTGAGAAAGACAGATCAAACTGTCTGTCTGTCATAGGTCGAGTTCTGTCTAATCTCTGCCACAGATCCATTATTATTTTATGATTGTGTCTTATTCATGGTATTTTTATCATAATAAGTCTATATTTATATAAAATTAGTTATTGGGTACACACCTGCATATTCATTAATCATTGAATGTAAAACGCGTATCCTTCATTTGTAACACTGCTTGAATTCATAACGTTTAAAGATCAGTGTAAACTGAGATTTAATTTGTCGTGAAAACCTGCTGTTGTTGTTCAGCGGTTTGTTAGTGAAGTTCACTTTATGGCTTCAACTTTGGTTGTTGTGTTAGAATTTGGTTTAGTATTAGACAGCTGGTGAAAATAAGAGCTGTCACTTGCGATTCGGGCTTGTAAACGCGTTCTGCTTGCTAAGTGTCAACTCGAGTTAAAATAGTTCTCATAAATGCCCATCCGTTGCTGTTGGACGTCTGAAAGTAATAACATTTCAAGTTTGCAAGGTGCGTGGTGGTGTTCGATACAGTATTCGTGTTTTTCTTCCGTAGGAAGAGATCAGTCCTGTAGAAAACGCCATGGAGACCATGCAGGTGACCAATGAGAAAATCAACAACATGGTTCAGCGTCACCTCAGTGACCCCACGCTTCCCATCAACCCCCTCTCTATGCTTCTCAACGGCATCGTGGACCCAGCGGTCATGGGAGGATTCACTAATTATGAGAAGGTACGAGATGATTCGGTTTATAAGTGACAAAGAGCACAGTGAACAAATACAAGTGGAGAGCACTGCTATCCAAAGCTTGGTTGTAAATAGTTTTGATGTTTTCAAAGCTTCAGTTGTGTCTTCTGCAGGCTTTTTTCACTGACAAATACATCCAGGAACATCCAAATGACCAGGAGAAGATTGAAAAACTGAAGGATCTGATTGCTTGGCAGGTAAAAAATACAGAACATTCATGACATCTGTTGACAATATCAAGTGAATCAACATTATGAATACTGCAGCGATTACGACCAACGTTTTTAATCGTCCACTCATTTTCTTGAAGGAAGTATAATTTGATCAATTTCACGTTTCTTGCTCTGTTGGAGCATTAAGATGTTTATGGTGTTAGAGTTCATGATAATGATTCATGGGCCTGAATCAGTTCAATCCATGGCTGGGAATTGATTCAGAATTCTGATGAAACGATTCGCTTGCATCGTAACTCAAACTAGATGTGTCCATTTTCTTATTACGCAGGCGATCATATCTCATTTTTTAATCCATTTAAATGTTTTAGTAAAAATGAGATCCAAAGCAACCTTTCGAATTCATGAGGTCTATGATTTCACGAGCTAAACGTAATATTCATAAGCAGCATTCGCACTGTGAGTTTATAATTGTTGTTGGTCTTTTATGTGGTGTCATTTTGCCGGCGTGAGATGTAATTGAAAGGAAAATCTCCGGAGGGCTCAGTGTCGTGATGTTGGGTGAATCAGTGCGTGTCGAAGTACGTCTCATCAGATCTTTAGTCTTTTTTCTCTGTCAAAACAGTGATGACTTTAACAAGGAAAAGTGACCCGCTCTTCCTTTTATTGATGGTTGTGTAAGAGATCTGCTAGAAATGAGCTTTCAATTTTAGCTTCCGTCTGTCTGACAGACATTTTATCTCTAAAGCCGTAACACATGCCATTGTATGACCTCTCTGCTGAAGCATATTTTCTGACAATTCATTATGTAAAAATTCTTTTTTGTTTTTTTTATATCCTGTAAAAACAGTACTTTTTTTAGACATCCATATATTTATAGATGGGTTTTTTTGTTACTGTAAAAAATGTTTATAATATATATTTTTATCAAGAAATATGCCTTTAAATATCATGAAGCTTTGTTGGTGAAAAGTTGAAAAGACTGAATTGAAATTGTGTTGTTCTCCTGTTTCTACTTTGTGATGTTGTGATATATCATCATCACCATCGGTCTCACTGACAGCCGGTTTGTTTTATCCAGACACACACACGTCACATGTGCATAAACGGTTACGCTGTATAACACACATTGAAGGACTTCTTTTCTTCAGGGACGTGAATGAAAATATAACGGGTTTGTTTGTTTAGCGGAGACTCATTTGCAGATGTTATTTCAGAGAGATGAAAGATCAGACGTGTTAAATGACGAGTGTTTGTGCAGGAGCTCTCGGTAAAGATGTTGTTGTGTTGGGCAGAACAGATGTGTGGCATTGATGTAACGCTACAGGAACTTGTCTCACAATGAATCCGTTTATGTTGTGTCTATAGAGACATTCCTCCCGTCTCATCTGCAGCTGCATTTTGAGTGGCTTTATTTAGTCATTCATTTGTGTTATGTAATTTTCATTTTAGAAGGTTTTAAACATTTTTAAGACACATTATGTCTTTAACAGGCTAAATGCATGTTTTTGTACGTTACATATTAGGCAACATCTGTTTTTCTTAAAAGGTAACAGGGTTGACATGAACACGTTTTAGATTAGACACCTTCAGACAAACATACCATAATGTAAGATGAAACTGAGGCCAGTTGCTTGTTCTTCACTTCCTGTTAGGCTGGTGATGTCATTATGACATGCTTTTTTATTTATGATGTAGTACGATATTTTTAGAGACCGTGTCATGTTGCTAACAGGGCTGACACAAAGCATTGATGCACAACTTGTCACGAATGTCAGCTTTTCTCCTCGTATCAAAAGAGATGAGGAATATTTGATTTTTTTTAAGAAATGCCCTCAAACAACACAGTAAAAGTCATTATTTACACGTTTTTGAGGTTTAACACATACACCCCCGGCTTGTAAATGACCCAGATATGATTATTTGATGGTGTTCTTTTATTATTTTATCTGTTTTAAGGTCAAACCATTTGCGTCAGAATTTCACTCGCTGTCATCCTGTCAGTGTCTTCCTTCTTTCCTCAGATCAGTTTTAAAGACGCAGATCTGCTCATATGTGCTCTAATAAACACAGCGAGGTTGACGAATCAAAAGTGGAAACAGGATGAAATGTTATACAGAAACATTGCTCATGTACACTTCTTATGGATTTAACCACATCGATACTTCTACTATAGCGATACTATAAAGTCCATTTAGTATTTACTATAGTAAACTGTATACTGTGAATAGTCGATTTTAGTATGCTGTAGTATATTAAAGCAATTTTAGCATGGCATGGCACAGTATTGTATCGTATAGTACAGTACCGTATCGTATTGTTTTGTAAGGTACGGTTTAGTATAGTATAGTATTCTGTGGTTAATTGATAGTCTAGTAAATACTATAGTGTACTTTACTAGTAATTACTATATTAAGGTTCGAAAACACTGTATTATCTAGGAGTTAAACTACAGTTTACTATAGTATGTACTACAGTATTTTGTCATGAAAGCTCATGCTGCCAGATTCTTGGAGTGTTTGTGTATTAATGTTTTATCATTATGTGTTTTATTTTTTAATTATGTGTCAATGTAATGAGAAAGATTTGCAGTTCTGATGGTGCGATTTGGCAGATATGTTTTAAAGAAGTTTTCGTCGCTGTGCCGCCCACCCAGAATTCCATCACTGATGATTTTTAAAAGGTCTGGGTTTCCCTGGAGACAGCTGTGCCTCCTCTCTCTCTCTCTCTCTCTCTCTCTCTCTCTCTCTCTCTCTCTCTCTCTCTCTCTCTCTCTCTCTCTCTCTCTCTCTCTCTCTCTCTCTCTCTCTCTCTCTCTTTCT